>NW_028319202.1:170000-470000 GCF_062004578.1 Staurois parvus | reverse complement strand
TCCGGATGTTTTCACCCCCTTCCAGTCCGGTTGCTTTCCCCCCCTTCCAGTCCGGACACTTTCCCCTCCCTTCCAGTCCGGACGCTTTCCCCCCTTCCAGTCCGGACGCTTTCACCCCCTTCCAGTCCGGTTGCTTTCCCCCCCTTCCAGTCCGGTTGCTTTCCCCCCCTTCCAGTCCGGACGCTTTCACCCCCTTCCAGTCCGCACACTTTCACCCCCTTCCAGTCCGGACGCTTTCCCCCCCTTCCTGCCCCCAGGCCAATTTTCAGCTTTCAGCGCTATCACACTCTGAATGACAATTGCGCGGTCATGCAACACTGTACCCATATGAATTTTTTACCATTTTCTTTGAGACAGATAAAGCTTTATTTTGGTGGTATTTATTCACTGCTGGGATTTTTATTTTTTTTGTTATGTAAATGAAAAAGTCCAAAAATTTTGAAAAAAAAGTGTTTTTTTAATAACATTTTGCAAATACTGTAAATAATATTTCATCATAAATCTTGTCCAAAATTTATTCCGTTATCTTTTTAGTAAGAAAAAAAATAACCCAAATTAGTTTATAACCAAAAATTATAATTTTTAAACATTTTTCTTTTCATTTTTATTTCATTTTTTTATATTATGTTTTTTTTTTTTACATACTGTCACCCTAGCAGTGTGGGGTCACCATGGTGACACTGTACTACTTGTGGGGGGTGATGAAGATTTTTTTTTTTTTTACACTGATTGCTTTTACACCCATAAAGGCTGTAAGAGCAATCATTTCTCCTCTCTGGCTGCATTCTTGCAGCCATTGAGAACTACTGTGTGAGCTGTGATTGGTCACAGCTTGAAACATGGTACAAAGCTGTTGTGAATGGCCCTGTACCATGTGATCTCTGTGATCATTCACAGATTTTACACGTAGTAGGCAATGATGTCAGAAGTGACATCTTGCTTACTACTCTGCATGTGATCACTGATTGGCCAATCAGTGATCACATGATCGGGACCTCGCACAGGGGAGGACACAGTGGGCTCCGGATCGTGGTGCTGTGTGCTCCCAGGGAGCGCACACAAGCAGAAGGCAGGGAAGCCGTTTATAAACGGCCACCCGACCCTGCACTGCCACTGTCCAGCCGTTTATATACAACGGACAGACGGGAGGTGGTTAAAAAGACGTTATCAAGTGTAGCAAATATATCGAATGGAAAATGGAAATCTGCTATATTGTTGTGCCGGGTAATTTATTTTATATATTAAAAAATAATAGCACACAGTTCTTGCTCGACTTTCAAGTGAGGTGGGTAGTGGGGCGCGTCGGTGGAGGATGCTGTGGAAGTATGGCAGGTGATGATGGATGGTGTGTAGGGAATCCGGTACTGAGCAGCACTCCTAAAGAGTGGAGGAGAAGGTGAAACAGGAAGCGCTTCTAAGTGCAGTATTCCAGGTCAGCTGTAATAAAAACCACCCCACTGACTGCCCCTTTTCCTGCCCCCCCCGGCTAGTCTGGGGTTGTGATGTTGCTCGGTATTGGCGTTCTCGAACCCCCGCTCTTGGTTTTGTTACCTTTTTCCTTTTGTACTCCTCTTTCCTTTTCTGTTTCTGTTTGTTTTTGGTGTGGCAGCGGATAGCTGCCTTTAGTTTGAGTTACTGTCGGTGTTATATTAATGTTTTTGTCATTTATGTGCCATTGATAGCCCCTGCGTGGGCGCACCCTTTGCTCTGTTGGTGTTAGAGCGCTGGTTTATTATTTTTTTCTATGTGCCATTGTTAGCCCCTGCGTGGGCGTGGTTTGTAGCTCCTGTCTTAAACTCACCCCCTCACTCTCCGCCCACCTCCTAAACCACATATCAGACTGGATGTCGCTCCATTTCCTCAAACTTAACCTCTCCAAAACCGAGCTCCTGGTCTCCCCCCCCCCCCATCCACTCCATCACTACTAACAACGCCACCATCTCTCCCACCCCACACGCCAAAGTCCTGGGTGTCACCCTGGACTCCCACCTCTCCTTCCTACCCCACATCCAACTGCTATCTAGATCTTGCAGGCTCCACCTCCGCAACATCTCTAAGATACGCACATTCCTCACCCCAGACACCACCAAACAACTCGTACACTCCCTCATCATCTCACGCCTGGACTACTGCAACTCCCTCCTCACTGGCCTACCCAAACACACGCTATCCCCACTCCAGTCTATCCTGAACTCAGCGGCCAGACTCATCCACCTCACCAACCGCTCCACATCCGCCACCCCCCTCTGCCAATCCCTTCATTGGCTCCCGATTGCCCAACGCATCAAATTCAAACTGCTAACCCTGACCTACAAAGCCATCCACAACGCCGCCCCAAACTACATAACTGACCTGATACCCAAATACTACCCTACCCGTGCCCTCCGCTCCTCACAGGACCTCCTACTCTCTAGCTCCCTGGTCTCTTCCTCCCACGCCCAATTGCAGGACTTCTCTAGGACTTCCCCAATCCTCTGGAACTCCCTACCCAGGGGCGGACTGACCATTTGGAAACTCGGGCACTGCCCGAGGGCCCGGGGTTAGTAGGGGGCCCCATGAGATGCCCCTGGTACCTTTTTCATAGGCTTTTTTGAGTTTGGGAAAGGACACAGGGGCCCCATGATCCCCTATTGCCTGGGGGCCCCATGAGTTGTTAGTCCGCCCCTGTCCCTACCCCAATCCATCAGACTGTCACCTACACTCACCTTCAGGCGCACCCTGAAAACCCTCCTCTTCAGGGATGCCTACCCCAACCTCACCTAACAACCGATCTCACCTAACAACTAACCTCCTCCACTCCTCCCACCACTCCATCCCCCACAGCCATCTCCTCCTGTACCACTATCCCCTCCCTCCTAGATTGTAAGCTCCAAGGAGCAGGGCCCTCGAACCCCTCGTGTATTGTATTGTTACTGTCTTGTCTCGTGTTCTGTCCCTCTTGCTACTGTACAGCGCTGAGCAAACCCTTTGGCGCTATATAAATACTGTATAATAATATATATAATAATAATAATAATAATAAATAAATAAAAATATTGAAATACAAAAAGCATTTCCTTGAAAGAAAGCTGAATCCTGACCAGAATGTGACTTTTATTAATTTGCGCTGGGAAATAAAAATCAGGCTAAAGACAGCAAATCCAATTTTATTTGCTCCAGTTTTCTCTACACGAGCCCCGCTAAATACAGCACGTCCCCCGCCAGGAGGAGGGACGTCAATCTGTCACAAATCTGCAGCGGGAAAAGGCTCAGTCACCTCTTTTAATTACTAATCATACAAGCTCGGACGGCTCATTGTCATATTTATAATCAGCAGAGACCAAAACGCATCTGGTAGCTCTGTATGGACATGAAAGCTCCGTGGATGAAGACCGACAGCTGGTTTCCCATCGTCCTCCGGTGTCCTCATCACCCGCGATCCTGCGTTTGTTATTCCAGGTGAAAACATATTCAGCAGACGTCTGTACGGGTGCTTCTACAGAAAATAAAAAACTGTGCCTGGTGTGTCTGTGAAGGTAACAACCAGCGGCGGACTGACCATTTGGAAACTCAGGCAGTGCCCGAGGGCCCGGGGTCAGTAGGGGGCCCCATGAGACGCCCCTGGTACCTTTTTCATAGGCTTTTTTGAGTTTGGGCAAGGACACAGGGGACCCACGATCCCCTATTGCCCGGGGGCCCCATGAGTTGTCAGTCAACAACACAGCTAGTACTAGTTAGGCACATTCATTGGGACTTGTTTTGTTATGCAAAGATGCCAACAGTTCTGGATCTGCTGGGACACTCCCGCATCTTAGATCTCACCCCCGGGTCACATCTATGCGGCCGCGCGGGCCAATGTTTTGCACGGGCACGAGAGCCCATTCATTTGAATGGACTCCCGTGCCGCGGGACATGCAGAGAAAGAAGTCCCTGCGCTTCTTTGGAAAACGCAGCCGAGGTTCCCAGTACGGTTGCGTTTTCCAGTGCGGGCGTGCCATTAGAACTAATGGCCCCCGCCTGCGGGTCCACAATTCTCTGTGCGGCTGTACAGATTTTTTGTGCAGATCCGCAGCGGCCCCACCCGCACAGATGTGAACCTATGTCACTGTGTCCTGGGCAGTGTCCTGGAATCACAACGTGACCCTTATAAGAGTTATTGTGTATGTGTAGTAGCTCAAATGGTCATTCATTACGGTGACTGAGGGCAGTGAGCGGGTAGTCCCCCACTTAGTTTGAGGCAGGGTTAGGGCAGGCCAGGGGCGGACTGATCATTTGGAAACTCGGGCACTGCCCGAGGGCCCGGGGTCTGTAGGGGGCCCCATGAGATGCCCCTGACACCTTTTTCATAGGCTTTTTTGAGTTTGGGCAAGGACACAGGGGCCCCATGACCCCTTATTGCCCGGGGGCCCCATGAATGTCAGTCCGCCCCTGGGGCAGGCGTAATATACTGGGTGTCAGGAGATACTATACCTTAACCACTTGCCCTCCTGAGGATTTACCACCCCCCCCCCCTTCCTTACCAGGCCTGTTTTTGTGTTACGGGGCTGCATTTCTTTAATTGAAAATTAATCATGCAATGCTGCACCCAAATGGACTTTACATCCTTTTTTTCCCCCGCGAATTAAAGCGGAGCTCCACCCAAAATGGGAAGCCCCGCTTTAAGGACTGCTCCCCATTAAGGATTGGCACCTTTGGGGAGCAGGGGGGGAGCGGGTACCCGAAATTGACAGGTACCCGCTCCCACTTCCGGTCCGATCGCCTAGGCGATTGGAAACAGAAGGTGTCCTCCCTCCCTCCCTGTAGTCTTTTGGGACATGTGACAGGTCCCAGAAGACTACGGGACCATTTACGAAGTGCAGCGCTACTCACGCATGCGCAGTGGGCACCCGGCTGTGAAGCCACAAGCTGTCCCAGCCGGGTGCCCACACTGAGGATGCCGGCCTCCTGGAATACAGGACGGCCGGTGAAACAAGCTGTGGGGGACACATCACGGGACCGAGGGACAGGTAAGTGGCTGTTTTTTAAAAGTCAGCCGCTACAGTTTTTTTTAGCTGCTGACTTTTTTTTTTGTTAGGTTGAGTGGAACTCCGCTTTGAAGATGTCTGTAATAAACTAATCTTTTTATATACGACGGGCATTCAAGTAAACCCGGGACTTTTAACCACATGCCGCCCAGCCACTGTAGAAATACTTTGGCAGGGCGGCACGGCTGGGCAAAACTACGTTTTAAAACGTGTGTTTTTAAAACAGGTAGGGGCGCGCGCGAGGCGCGCCACCGCCGTACCTGTCCCACCGATCACGGCCGCGGATGTCAGTCGCCGGGACACAGCCGGTCGTTACCGGCTGTGTCCCGGCGATTAGCGGCAATCAGTGACAGAGAGCACAGCTGCAGTAGCTGTGCTTTCTGTCAGTTCCCTGACAGCTCCAGGACACGCTGATCGGGACAGAAGAGTTTATCTATCCCCATCAGCGGTGTTCCCTGCAGTACACCCCCTGCCCCCTAGTAAAACACTCCCCTCACACAGATAACCCTTTCCCTGAATAATAAAGTTAACCCCTTCCTCCCCAGTGCCATTAGTACAGTGTCAGTGTTTTTTTTTTTGCACTGATCACTGTATTGGTGTCACTGGGGATGTCAGTGACCCCAAGTCAGTACCCCCCAATGTCAGAATGTCCGCCATAAGTCGCTGATCGCCACCATAAGTCGTTGATCACCGCCATAAGTCACTGATCGCCGCCATTATTAGTATAAAAAAAATTAAAAATCCCAGTATCTTTCCCGCCATTTGTAAACGCTATAACTTTCACGTAAACCAATTAATTTACACGTATTGGGTTTTTTTTTTAGCGGAGAAATGTCGCAGAATGCATTTTGGCAGACATTTATGACTAAATTTGATTTTTAAATTTTTTTTTACTGGACATGTTTTATAGGAAAAAGTCCAAAATATTGTTTTTTTTCCTCAAAATTGTCAGTCTTTTTTTTTTTATAGCGCAAAATATAAAAACCGCACAGGTGATCGAATACCACCAAAAGAAAGCTCAATTTGTGGGGAAAAAAGGATGTAAATTTCATTTATGTACCGTATTGCATGACCGCGTAATTGTCCGTTAAACTAGCGCAGCGCTGTATAGCAGAAAAATGGCGTAAATTGCAGTATCTATACCATAGTTTGTAGACGCTATAACTTCCACACAAAGCAATCAATATACACTTATTGGGATTTTTTTTACCAAAAACATGGAGCAGAATACATTTTGGCCTAAATTTATAACCAACTTTGAGTTTACTATATATTTTTTATAGCTGAAAGTAAAAAATATTGTTTTTCTTCAAAATTTTTGGTCTTTTTTTGTTTATAGCGTGAAAAATAAAAAGCGCACAGGTGATCAAATACCACCGAAAGAAAGCTCTATTTGTGTGAAAAAAAGGACGTAAATTTCGTTTGGGTGCAGCATTGCATGACCGCGCAATTATCAGTTGAATTAGTGCAGCGCAGAGTAGCAAAAAGAGGCGTGGTCATTAAGGGGGGTAAATCCTCTGGATCTCAAGTGGTTAATCAATTGTCCAGGTATGAAAGGGATGCTAGCGTGGTGGTACTACACACAGTAGTAAGTGGTAAGTGTGTCCTATTAATAATAGGTGGCGCACATGTCACGGACCAGTCCAGAGACCATTAATCAAGATGGCAGACAACAGTGTGAGTGCGCGCATGGAATAGCGTGTGGCAGGCGCGGACTGACAACTCATGGGGCCCCCGGGCAATAGGGGATCATGAGGCCCCTGTGTCCTTACCCAAACTCAAAAAAGCCTATGAAAAGGTACCAGGGGCATCTCATGGGGCCTCCTACTGACCCCGGGCCCTCGGGCAGTGCCCCAGTTTCAAAATGGTCAGTCCGCCCCTGGCGTGTGGTGATGAAGTTTCTTGTGAACGAAGGAGTAAAACCCGCGGATATCTACAGAAGACTTCAAGCACAGTATGGTGATGAGAAGCCCAGCCACAGTAAGACACTTGGCCGTACGTCCAGGGGCGGACTGACAACTCATGGGGCCCCCGGGCAATAGGGAATCACGGGGCCCCTGTGTCCTTGCCCAAACTCAAAAAAGCCTATGAAAAAGGTACCAGGGGCATCTCATGGGGCCCCCTACTGACCCCAGGCCCTCGGGCAGTGCCCGAGTTTCCAAATGGTCAGTCCGCCCCTGCGTACGTCCCTCAGTGACAATCCCAGCCGAGGTGGTTCCCAGCCGAGGTGGTTCCCAGCCCACAGCAGTCATTCCTGGAACACGTGGAACGCCTGATCCAGGATAACCGACGCATAACCTGAATTGTCATGAAATTGCACAAGAGACTAATCTTTCTGTGGGAACGGTGAACACAATGATGTAGCGAAGCCGGCTGTCCTAGGATGGTTCCGGCGTACTGACAAATATTTCAATGCCGGAGCTTTCCAGGCATTAATTAAATGCTGGGATCAGTGTATAAATGTAGCAGGGGAGTATGTCGAAAAACAAATGCAGTTTCCACTCCTTGAAATGTGTTCTTTTATTATATATACTCAAAAGTCCCAATTGGACTTAAAAGCCCCTCATGTAATTTGCAGAAGAGTGTCTTACTCATATTTTCCCTGCTGACCATCTAAAAAATCCCCTTCTTTTTCTCTCTATATTTGGTTTGCTTAAACTCCCTGGCGGTATTCCCGAGTGTAGCTCGGGGTAAAGTTTCAGCACCACAAGCGGTAACCCCCCCCCCCCCCCAAGCTACACTCGGGCTTACCATGCGGCGCTGCTCCGGCATCTGTTCTTCACTGACCTTGTCCTGCGCTCCCGCGATGTCCCCCCTGCAGCGTCCCCGGCCATCTCCTCCGGCCGATGCCGGCATCTGTCATCTGGGTTCAATCCCCTGCGACGTCGGGATGTATGGGGGACGGAATGGCGGGAAATTTGAAAATGACAAAAAGTGACATTCACTAAATACACTAAAATCACATAGTATAACATTTCTGTATCAAACCATTTCACATACATTTTGTCCCGAGTGCTTTGTCCGGCGCCCTGCCTGCATTTTTACCGCCCTTTCTGCCTGGAAACTGAGAAATGTCCATGGCGTCCAAAAAGCGTCCCTTTAGGTCAGACGCGGTTTTAGAGCGGCTAGAGAACAGCGATAGTAAATCAGAACCACTTGCAGAATTGAGTGATAATGATTGGTGGGGGAAATTCCTCATCAGACACTGAAAACGATTCTGCGACTGAGCTCAGCGATGTGCCAACTTGGCGCTATATTTCACATTTCAGTGTTTTTGGTTTCATTATATTATTGAATTACATTTATTATTATTATATTATTATTTTTTATGATTATTTATTAAATTATAATTTATGATTTCGTGTTTCAAATTTATCCTCCCCGGGATGTTTACTAGACTCTTGTTTGGACAGATTTCAGTGAGTTATTCCTAAAAATTACAGGCCTACAATAAAAAAAATACATATTTCCATGCAAAAAAAATGTACCGCTTTGAGCACAGAAATATGGACATAATCAGACCGCTAGGGAGGTTAAACGTTGCGACGATAACCCCAGGAAACCGATTTGATATATACTATTCATGGCCTCCACACTTTTGTCTAGATGTGGTTTTGAGGGTTAGGGTGGGCCACTCTGGTAAGTGGATGGGTCCACACTGTCACTAGGCAGACCTGAGGTGGACTGTGGGACTCATGTGAGTGAATGGATGTGAGGCTAGAGGTCAGAGGTCAGTACTGTTTGCTTTGTGCTGCCTGCCTTTGTTGATGCTTACAGGTCATTGTTGCACTGTGCTCCCCGGTCTCTATCAGTGCCGGATGCTATGATATAGACTTTGCTTCTGCGTGGATGTGCAGCTATAGATGAATACAGGGGATCTCTGCTCACCCTGCGCTGCCTTCGTAGACATATTCTAATGCAGCTTTAGATGAGTACAGTGTATTGTAAGTCGCTCTGCGCTGCCTGTCTCTGTATGAGAGTGGAGCGGATCACTTGCTCATGTTGTGCTGCCAGTCTTGAAGCACGGATATACAGATGAGTAAATATGATGATTTTGGCCTGTGCTGCCTGTATTGAAGCAAAGAACATCACTTCTTACCCTGTGCTGCTTGTCTGTCGTGTATTGATGAGCAGAGAGTATTGTTTATACTGTGCTGTGTGTCTCTGTGGACACCTTGATGTGCCGCTATAGATGCGTGGTGAGTATTACTGTGCATGCTGTGCTATCTGTCTCTGTGGAAGTGTAGCACTACCCCCTTAGGAGTCGCTAGAAGATTTCGGTCCCCCCTGTAGTCCTGCACAGCCAGGCACCACACATCTGAACAAAAGCTTACATCCAGATTCAGAAATCAGTCCTTGAGCTTTGGTTTTGTTGTTTTATTTAAGGGATTTGAACTGGGATAGGGTGTTCAGGATGCCCGAGGGTACTGAGGACGACTTCCTGGAACGATTTACAAGTTTTCTGTGCAACGGAGTCTCAGCTGGAGGGCTAGCCAGCGTCTCCTTAGTGTGCCACCCCCGACCCTAGACCTGTCCTCTTTACCCAGAAATCTGGAGGTATCCCTGAATAGGGGATCCAGTTCCTGTCACTTTAAGAGATGAACAGTCACTGACAGGTGGCTAATCTGGTTTTCCACCACCGACAAGTGACTAATCTGGTTTTCCACCACCGACAGGTCACTAATCTGGTTTTCCACCACCGACAGGTGACTACTCTGGTTTTCCACCACCGACAGGTGACTACTCTGGTTTTCCAGCACCAACAAGTGACTAATCTGGTTTTACACCACCACCGACAGGTGACTACTCTGGTTTTCCACCACCGACAAGTGACTAATCTGGTTTTTCACCGCCGACAGGTGACTAATCTGGTTTTCCACCACTGACAGGTGGCTACTCTGGTTTTCCACCACCGACAGGTGACTAATCTGGTTTTCCACCACCGACAGGTGACTAATCTGGTTTTCCACCACCGACAGGTGACTACTCTGGTTTTCCACCACCGACAAGTGACTAATCTGGTTTTCCACAACCGACAGGTGGCTACTCTGGTTTTCCACCACCGACAGGTGGCTACTCTGGTTTTCCACCACCGACAGGTGACTAATCTGGTTTTCCACCACCGACAGGTGGCTAATCTGGTTTTCCACCACCGACAGGTGGCTAATCTGGTTTTCCACCACCGACAGGTGGCTAATCTGGTTTTCCACCACCGACAGGTGGCTAATCTGGTTTTCCACCACCGACAGGTGGCTAATCTGGTTTTCCACCACCGACAGGTGGCTAATCTGGTTTTCCACCACCGACAGGTGGCTAATCTGGTTTTCCACCACCGACAGGTGGCTAATCTGGTTTTCCACCACCGACAGGTGACTACTCTGGTTTTCCACCACCGACAGGTGGCTACCCTGGTTTTCCACCACCGACAGGTGGCTACCCTGGTTTTCCACCACCGACAGGTGGCTACCCTGGTTTTCCACCACCGACAGGTGGCTACCCTGGTTTTCCACCACCGACAGGTGACTACTCTGGTTTTCCACCACCGACAGGTGGCTACTTTGGTTTTCCACCACCAACAGGTGGCTACTCTGGTTTTCCACCACCGACAAGTGGCTACTCTGGTTTTCCAACAACAGGTGGCTAATCTGGTTTCCCACCACTTACAGGTGGCTAATCTGGTTTTCCACCCACAGGTGGCTAATCTGGTTTTCCACCACCGACAGGTGGCTAATCTGGTTTTCCACCACCAACAGGTGGCTAATCTGGTTTTCCACCACCGACAAGTCACTAATCTGGTTTTCCATCACCAACAAGTCACTAATATGGTTTTCCACCACCGATAGGTGACTAATCTGGTTTTCCACCACTGACAAGTGACTAATCTGGTTTTTCACCACTGACAAGTGACTAATCTGGTTTTTCACCAGAGTGCTCCTTCCCCTATCCGCCCAGGGGGTGTAGGTATACTCACTCAGATCCTCTCCTATGTCGCTTGTAGCTTGGTGGCTAATACCAGGCCTATCAGCTGGGCTGCTCCTTACCTGTCATACAGGTGGTCCTCTCTCAGGGGCTCTGAAATGTCCTCCTTTCCAGCTCCAGACCAGCAGGTAGGCCCCAACCTACTGGGCTCCTCTCAGACTCCTTCCTTCAGCCTCACATTCCCCTCTTTCCACCCGAACTCTCCTGCTACTTAGCAGGCTCCAGCATTTTTAAGCATGTCCCAGCCCCTTGCCAACTGTTTGTTGGGGATTGGTTAGGATCCCTCAAAAGTGCAACAAGCCACTCCTCAGAGCAAGGGGAAATTCTAGAGGGGTTGTCTTACAAAGCTTCTCAGTCCTGACCACAATTTGATCCCACTCTGGCTATTACACCCAGGATGCTACTCAGCCTCTGTCTAACCATTGGAGTCTAGCTCCCCCTAGCTACCTAGGAGGGTGCTACAGAAGTATAGATATGCAGCTACATAAAAGTAGAGAATATCGCTGGTCACATTGTAAGGCCTTTTTAAGTACAGGTTTGGTGTCACGGATGCACTGCCTGTCACTGTATAGATGTAGTAGGTGACATGGTGAGAGCCTTTTTCAGCACTGAAAGGAGGAGACTGATTGGAGACAGGTGGGTCTTTCCTACTGATAGTAACTTTTCCCAACAGTCAATGTTCCTATATATGCTGCAGGTACTCATGGAGAGCATGTCCAGGCCTGTATGGCATAAACAGACAGGCCACACAGTCAGACTAAGGCCTGTTTCAAACAGGCTCCAGTTTGTGTAAGAGCAGTGTGAACAGCGTGCCTTTACAAAGCATTTGTTGAGCTTTCAGAAAGCTTTGTTGAAGCTTTTAAAAGTATCATTCAACTCCAGCTTTTAAATGGTGAACTGAAATCCTAATAGGAGTGCTGATTGCCACTTTAAACAAGCTGCTATCAGGCTTCAAAACTACTTGAAGCTTGTTGAAAACCTGCTAGCAGCTTATTTAACCAACTCCCATCCGGCCATTGTATATAAACGGCCGGACGGTGGCACTGAGGGTCGGGTGGCTGTTTATAAACGGCCTCCCCGCTCCCTGCTTGTGCGCATTCCCTGGGAGCACGCAGCACCACGATCCGGTGCCCGCTGTGTCCTCCGGACACAGTGGAACACCGATCGTCGTACGGGACCTCTGTGCGAGGTCCCGATCATGTGATCATGACCTCGCACATGAGGCGACCATGAGGCAAAACCAAGAAATAGAGAAGAACTATGGAATGTGGTCCAATCATCCTGGGCTGGAATACCTGATCACAGGGGCCAGAAGTTGGGTGACTCCATGCAACACAGATGTACAGCAGTTCTCAGAAACAGTGCGACTACAACCAAATATTCATGAAGTCATTCAAAGGAAAGCAAAATCTTCAAACATTTCTCAGTTTATATAGTGAATGTTTGACTTTGTAAAGAAGAATACAAACACGGCCATTTTTTTGAACCGTCTAGTATTCACTTTTCTTCAATGTTTTTAGAGGAACAACACAAATTTGAAAAATTTTTCTTCATGTTTTGATCACTGATTGGCCAATCACTGTCTTAAAGCGGAGCTCCACCCAAAAGGGGAAGTTCCGCTTTAAGCCTGTGTCCCCCGCTCCCCATTGGCACCTCGGCGGGAGCAGGTACCCGAATTTGACAGGTACCCACTCCCAATTCTGCTGCGATTGTCTAGGCCAGAGGTAGGCAACCTGAGAGCCGCAGGACTACAAGTTCCATCATGCCTCTGCAAGTCATAGCTGTAACTGTCAGTTTTGTAATCTTTGCAATGCCTCATGGGAAAAGTAGTTCCACAACAGCTAGAAAGTGACAGGTTGCCTACCCCTGGCCTAGACGTTCGGAAGCTGAAGTTGTCCTCCCCCCCCCCGTCCCCGTAGTCTTCTGGGACACATGACAGGTCCCAGAAGACGACGGGGCCATTCACAAAGCGTAGCGCTTCTCGCGCATGCGCAGTGGGCACCTGTGAAGCCACAAGCTGTCACAGCCGGGTGCCCAAACTGAAGATGCCGGCGCCGGGGAGAGAAGACGGCCGGTGAAACCAGCCGTGGTGAAGACACCGCTGGACCGAGGAACAGGTGTGTGTCTGTATTTTAAAAGTCAGCAGCTACAGTTTTTGTAGCTGCTGACTTTTATTTATTTATTTATTTTTAGGTGGAACGCCGCTTTAAAGAGGAAATGGACAAAGCTGGGCAACAAATAGCCAGGAGGCTGGAGAATATTTGTGTTCATTGGGCAGCACAGTGGCTAAATGGTTAGCACTTCCGCCTGGCAGTACTCGGGTCGTTGGTTCGAATCCCAACCACTGCACCACCTGCCTGGAATTTGCATGTTCTCCCTGTGCCTGCGTGGGTTTCCTCCGGGTACTCTGGTTTCCTCCCACACTCCAAAGACATGCTGGTAGGTGAATTGGCTCCTGTCTAAATTGGCCCTAGTATGTGTATATAGGAATGTGAGTTAGAGACCTTAGATTGTATGCCCCTCGGGGGCGGGGACTGATGTGAATGTACAAGTTGAATATACAGTTGTGTTCAAAATAATAGCAGTATGTTGAAAAAAGTGACTAAAGCTGCAAATCCTTCTAATACTTTTATTTCCATCCACACAAATGCATTGGGAACATGACACATTCTATTCCAAATCACAACATGAAGAAAAATACATCAAATTTGTGTTGTTCCTCTAAAAAAATGGAAGAAAAGTGAATATTAGACGGTTCAAAAAAATCTCAGTGTTTGTATTCTTCTTTACAAAGTCAAACATTCACTATATAAACTGAGAAATGTTTGAAGATTTTGCTTTCCTTTGAATGACTTCATGAATATTTGGTTGTAGTCGCACTGTTTCTGAGAACTGCTGTACATCTGTGTTGCATGGAGTCCCCCAACTTCTGGCCCCTGTGATCAGGTATTCCAGCCCAGGATGATTGGACCACATTCCACAGTTCTTCTCTATTTCTTGGTTTGGCCTCAGAAACGGCATTTTTGATGTCACCCCACAAGTTTTCTATTGGATGAAGATCCGGGGATTGGGCTGGCCACTCCATAACGTCCATCTTGTTGGTCTGGAACCAAGATGTTGCACGTTTACTGGTGTGTTTGGGGTCGTTGTCTTGTTGGAACACCCATTTCAAGGACATTTCCTCTTCAGCATAAGGCAGCATGACCTCTTCAAGTATTCTGATGGATTCAAACTGATCCATGATCCCTGGTATGCGATAAATAGGCCCAACACCGTAGTATGAGAAACATCCCCATATCATGATGCTTGCACCACCATGCTTCACGGTCTTCACAGTGTACTGTGGCTTGAATTCAGTGTTTGGGGGCCGTCTGACAAACTGTCTCCGCCCACTAGACCCAAAAAGAACAATCTTACTTTCATCAGTCCACAAAATGTTGCCCCATTTCTCTTTAGGCCAGTCAATGTGCTCTTTGGCAGATTGTAACCTCTTCAGCACACGTCTTTCCTCCAACAGTGGGACTTTGCGGGGACTTCTTGCAGATAGCTTGGCTTCACATCGGCGTCTTCTAATTGTAACAGTCCTCACAGGGAACGTCACACCTTCTTTCATCTTCCTGGAGCTGATTGTTGGCTGAGTCCTCACAGGGAACGTCACACCTTCTTTCATCTTCCTGGAGCTGATTGTTGGCTGAGTCCGCCCCATGTTGGCTATTCTTCTATCCATTCCAATGGTAGTTTTTCGCTTTCTTCCTCGTCTTTCAGGTTTTGGTTGCCATTTTAAAGCATTTGCCATCATTTTAGCTGAGCAGCCGATCATTTTCTGCACTTCTTTATATGTTTTCCCCTCCAATCAACTTTTTAATCAAGGTACGCTGTTCTTCTGAACAATGTCTGGAACCACCCATTTTCCTCAGAATTTCAGAGAGAAATGCACTGTAACCAGCATGTCCAACATTTGCTGCCTTCCTTCCTTAAATAAGGGCAATAATTGCCACCTGTTTATCACAGAATGAATGACCTCACTAATAGAACTCCACACGGCGATTATTGTGAACACGCCCCTTTCAATGAGTGATTCAATGACACAGAATCAGCAGCACGCATGTCATGACTGTCGGGTCTGTTGGATTTCTATGACTCTACTACACCTGCTAGGAAATTATTTGTCATGTAGAAATATCATTTCCACCAAAAACAGCGATTGATCCGGTTAGTGATGTCTGACTGTTATTATTATGAACACAACTGTATGTAAAGTGCTGCGTAAATTGACGGCACTATATAAGTACCTGAAATAAATAAAATAATAATTTATGATAAACAATCCCTGTGAGGACAGCACATTGTGATCCTTTTACATGTAGAGGAGTCAAAATGGGCCAAAAAAGCCATAAAACATATTGAGCGTCCTGAATCCTTGGAAAGCTCTCCATTTGACGATGAATCTCACAGCAGCTATAGATGAATAGGGAGCATCATCACTGTTTGCACGGTGGTGCCTGCCTTTGGAGCTACATATACAGCGTAAGAAATCATCGGTAACATTGATACGCTCCTTCTCCCCGCACGGAAAGCGGCAGCCCTGCAGTCTGTAGAGGGAATGGAGCCAGTTCACTCCTTTTCCTCGTTGTCACACTCAGATCTGGGCTCCTGGCCAGCAAATCAAAGTAGAGAGAGACAGGAGGCAGATGACCTCATTATGCGGAACGGTGCAGCATACAGATCAAAACAAGTGAATTTACATAAGACAAACAACAAAATGACAACACGAGACTCCTGACACACAGATGTCAGCAAGGGAGCCTGGACCCCATGCCAGACCAGTTCAGTGTAATGTAAATACACCGCCATATCGCTCAACTGACAATCAACACCACAGCCTTCACATCCACCATATTCTGAGGAACTCTTCATAGAAGAACTACTTAAACAAGTCTCCATTCAACTGGCAAACTAGTTTGCAAAGTTAGTGTAGCAAGGACATCCTAAGGAGTTGCTTGACTTCAATGGGCTATTATCTTTCAGTATATATTATGCTGGCCATAGACGGGTTGAAAATCGGCTGATTTTTCGGCCGATTTTCACACCGTTAGTGGGTTAATTGGTCGGCTGTTTTTCAGGGTTTTTGCACATTTTTTTTATCAGTCATGTTGGAAAATTTGTTCCCGATTTTAACGATAGGCCGATTTTCCCGACAATGATGGGCAAATCGGCCGATCGTTTTACCGATAAAAAATCTGCGCATGAGCCGTGACCTGCAAAGAATAATAATAATAATAATAAGATGAATAATAATAATAAGAAGAAGAAGAAGAAGAAGGAGAATAAGATGAATAATAATAATAATAATAATAAAAAAAAGAAGAGGAATAAGAAGAAGGAGAATAATAATAATAATAATAAGAAGAAGAAGATGAAGAATAAGAAGGAGAATAATAATAATAAGAAGAAGAAGGAGAATAATAATAATAATAATAATAATAAAAAAAAGAAGAGGAATAAGAAGAAGGAGAATAATAATAATAAGAAGAAGAAGAATAAGGAGAATAATAATAATAAGAAGAAGAAGAATAAGAAGGAGAATAATAATAATAATAATAATAATAAGAAGGAGAATAATAATAATAATAAGAAGAAGAAGATGAAGAATAAGAAGGAGAATAATAATAATAATAATAATAATAATAAGAAGGAGAATAATAATAATAATAAGAAGAAGAAGATGAAGAATAAGAAGGAGAATAATAATAATAATAATAATAATAAGGAGAATAATAATAATAATAATAAGAAGGAGAATAATAATAATAATAATAAGAAGAAGACGAATAATAATAATAATAAGAAGAAGAAGAAGATGAAGAATAAGAAGGAGAATAATAATAATAATAATAATAATAAGAAGGAGAATAATAATAATAATAATAATAAGAAGAAGGAGAATAATAATAATAATAATAAGAAGAAGAAGACGAAGAATAATAATAATAATAATAATAAGAAGAAGTCTGCTATTATATTTTATAGGAAAAGTCTTGCGGTTGCAACAAAGAAGTCCACTATTAAAGTCTTGCGGTTGCAATAAATGTATCCATTTGTATCCAAATAAAAACATTGTAATCCAAATAATGTATTTGTATTGCTGTCACATTGTATGGTGCGCTCCCCTGTCTCTGCAAGGGACAGAAGTTATGGGGTTAATGCCGGCCATAGATGGGTTGAAAATCGGTCGATTTTGTTAACGTTGGTGGTAACATCAGCTGATCTAGCGACCAATTTTTCATTTTTTTTTTTTTAAGAAATCGCCCGATTTTCGACCCGTCTATGGCCTGCATTAGACCCAGGTCAGCTGTAGGACCCAAACAGGTTTCAGTGGCCTTTGCCACAGACAAGTTTTGGATATTCTAGATCAGTGTTTCTCAACCTTTTTTCAGTCAAGGCACCCTTTAAAATGATGGACAGTCCCGAGGCACCCTTTAAAATGATGGACAGTCCCGAGGCACCCTTTAAAATGATGGACAGTCCCGAGGCACCCTTAAAAATTATGGACAGTCCCGAGGCACCCTTAAAAATTATGGACAGTCACGAGGCACCCTTCAAAATTATAGACAGTCCCGAGGCACCCTTAAAAATTATGGACAGTCCCGAGGCACCCTTTAATATTAAGGACAGTCCCGAGGCACCCTTTAATATTAAGGACAGTCACGATGCACCCTTAAAAATTACGGACAGTCACGAGGCACCCTTTAATATTATGGACAGTCCCGAGGCACCCTTTAATATTAAGGACAGTCACGAGGCACCCTTTAATATCGTGGACAGTCCCGAGGCACCCTTTAATATTATGGACAGTCCAGAGGCACCCTTTAATATTATGGACAGTCACGAGGCACCCTTTAAAATTATAGACAGTCCCGAGGCACCCTTAAAAATTATGGACAGTCTTGAGGCACCCCGTTCTAAAATGTGAAAAACTATTCTAACAGCAACATCCACACATGTAGGACACCCAACATTAGAGGGGATTTATTCTTCCAAAGCAAATACACTTTTGCAGACTAGTACTGACTAGTATTCCGATGTTTCTCCTCTCCCTCAGTTTTTCTCCATCACTGAGCTAACGTGACCCCAGCACTGACAGAAAGGGGGAGGGTCAAACTAGGATGTTGTGCAGACAGCTGACACCCTTCTTATCAGTTGATGATGTCATTGGTTGTCAGGACACCGGTGGCTAGAAGGTCATAATGGTGCACAATGAAAATCTGTGACTTTGTGTAACTAAGGCAGGCTTGTTCCACCCGCTGGCTTGTATACAAGTTTTGGGCAATTTGTAGACATTTTGCCAAGGCACCCCTGAAGAAACCTCAAGGCACCCCAGGGTGCCTGGGCACCCTGGTTGAGAAAGGCTGCTCTAGATGAACAGCTACTGTAAGAGAACAAACACACTATTTGGCTCTGGTTTTCTCCTCCAGGTAAAAGGCCTTCAAGGCCTAGCAGTCAAAGACAGGACCTCTCTGAAGCTACACCCTCCCCAGGCAGCAGCCTGGAAGGAAAGGACCTTCAACCACTACATCCTCTCCCAGCAAAGCCTGGGAGGAAAAGGACACTCTAGCGTAAAGAAGGATATTTTCACTAGGACTGTCAGTGGCAAAAGGCCCAAAAGGACTAGGAGGTAAAGAATGGACCTCTCTGCAGCCTACACCCTCCCCAGGCAGCAGCCCAGGAAGAAAGGCCTTTCCTCCATTATATCCTCTCCAAGCAAAACCTAGGAGGTACAGGGCTATTCTCCAAATATGAATTATCTTCCCCAACCCACCCCACCAGCATAAAACCCTAGGTGGCTCTCAGTAACCCAATACATTGTATCTTCTCACTCTATCGACTGGAGAACACTCAGCAGCAGGCAGAAGTAAACAATGTTCTTGAGCTTAGAAGAAACCCAACAAGCACAGATAACATAAACAAAGCTTAAACTGGCTAGAGCCTAGCTGTAAACAAAATTTAGACTTGGGACAATCCAGCTCAAAGCACATTCTCTACACTAGGACTGGTGTTGACAAAAGGTCCAAAAGGTCTAGGGCAGTGGTTCTCAACCTTCCTAATGCCGTGACCCTTTAATACAGTTCCTCATGTTGTGGCGACCCCCAACCATAAAATTATTTTCGTTGCTACTTCATAACTGTAATTTTGCTACTATTACTTCCAATACTGCTGCTTTCAACACAGTAGCTGCTTTCAACACAGTAGCTGCTTTCTACACAGTAGCTGCTTTCTACACAGTAGCTGCTTTCAACACAGCAGCTGCTTTCTACACAGTAGCTGCTCTTTACACATGTGTGACTGGTCCACATACACCTGAATTTGTACGGGGTGTATGTGATGGGGTTGGCGCGATGATGTGGGCGTATCTGCATGTGGGTGGACCCGCCTGGAGACGGATAGAGGAGTGGTGTCTTGGTTCCTAAGACCATCGGAAATATGTGTTTTCCGATGGTCTTAGGTGACCCCTGTGAAAGGGTCGTTCGACCCCCAAAGGGGTCGTGACCCACAGGTTGAGAACCTCTGGTCTAGGAGGAAAAGAATGGATCTCTCTGAGGGTACAGCAGCCTAAGAGGCAAGGGACTTCTACCACTACATCCTCTCCAAGCAAAGACTGAGAAGGTAAGGGCTATTCTAGCAGGTGTCTCCAAATATTTATCCTCTTCCCCAATCCACATCACTGGCATAAAACCCTTAGTGCCTGGTCATACTGGGTTTGACTTGCTGTGCAATTTGCCATGCGAGTTTCAAATTGCATGGCAAGTGGCACCCTATTGTCTGCAATTAAAGCGGTCATATCGGTGCGATTCCGACTTGGTCAGAGCCGCACTGATTTCTAAAGTAGTGCATGCAGTACTTCAGGTGCGACTTGCATAGATATCTGTGTCTTGCAAGCCACAGATGTCTTGCAAGTCGTACTTCAAGTCGGAATGACGTCCGACTTTGAAATCGTGTGACTTCACTGGAGTTTGCACGATTCCAAAGTCGGATCGGTGTGACCGGGAACTTAGTGACCCTCTGTGACCCGAAACATTGCATCTCCTCACTCTATCTACTGGAGAATACTCAATAGCAGAACGCAGGGGCGGACTGACCATTTGGAAACTCGGGCACTGCCCGAGGGCCCGGGGTCAGTAGGGGGCCCCATGAGATGCCCCTGGTACCTTTTTCATAGGCTTTTTGAGTTTGGGCAAGGACACAGGGGCCCCATGATCCCCTATTGCCCGGGGGCCCCATGAGTTGTCAGTCTGCCCCTGAGCAGAAGGCAGAAGCAACTCATGTTCCTGGGCTTAGGAGAAACCTAACAAAAACACCGATAACATACAGAAAGCTCAGGCTAGCTACAGCTTAGCTGCAAACACGAAATTTAGACTAGGGACACTCAAGCTTAAGGCTAGGATCACATCTGTGCGGGTGGTGCCGCTGCGGATCCGCATGAAAATCCGTGCAGCCGCACCACCCGCACTGAGAAATGCGGACCAGTGGGTGGGTGCCTTTAGTTCTAATGGCACGCCACCCGCACTGGAAACCGCAACCGTACTGGGAACCTCGGCTGCGTTTTCAGAAGAAGTGCCGGGACTTCTTCCCTGCGTGTCACGAGAGTCCATTCAAATGAAAACGCGGCCCGCACGGCCGCATAGATGTGAACCGGGGGTAAAGCAGGGTCTCTACATTAGGCTTTCAGATTTTCCCTTGCTTATGCTACCCTTGAGATCTGTATGGAAATTGTTTGTTCAAATTTCCCATCTTTATGCTTTTATCCACTTGACCTCGAGAAGGTTTCATCACCAGACCATTTTTTTTGCTATTCAGCACTGTGCTACTTTAACTGGCATTTGCTCGGTCATGCAACACTGTACCTAAATGAAATATATATCTTTTTGTTTTCATACAGAGAGCTTTCTTAAATGAAAAATCCAGTGGTGATCAAATATAATTTCTCATTATTTGGGAGTGCAGACCTATCCAAGCCGGATAATAGCACCAGTCCTAATAGAGCAGTGGTTCTCAACCTGTGGGTCGCGGCCCCTTTGGGGGTCGAACGACCCTTTTACAGGGGTCGCCTAAGACCATCGGAAAACACATATTTCCGATGTGTAAAGAGCAGCTACTGTGCAGAAAGCAGCTGCTGTGTTGAAAGCAGCTACTGTGTTAAAAGAAGCTACTGTGTTGAAAGCAGCTACTGTGTTGAAAACAGCTACTGTGTTGAAAACAGCTACTGTGTTGAAAGCAGCTACTGTGTTGAAAGCAGCTACTGTGTTGAAAGCAGCTACTGTGTGGAAAACAGCTACTGTGTTGAAAGCAGCTACTGTGTTGAAAACAGCTACTGTGTTAAAAGAAGCTACTGTGTTGAAAGCAGCTACTGTGTTGAAAGCAGCTACTGTGTTGAAAGCAGCTACTGTGTTGAAAGCAGCTACTGTGTTGAAAGCAGCTACTGTGTTGAAAGCAGCTACTGTGTTGAAAACAGCTACTGTGTTAAAAGAAGCTACTGTGTTGAAAGCAGCTACTGTGTTGAAAGAAGCTACTGTGTTGAAAGCAGCTACTGCTGCTGCAGCAGTATTGGGGTTAAAACGACACTTCGTGAACTATAATTAGTGGGTAAATAATTTTATGGTTGGGGGTCACCACAACATGAGGAACTGTATTAAAGGGTCGCGGCATTAGGAAGGTTGAGAACCACTGTAATAGAGGGACAAAAGCTGCATATGAGCTCACCTAGCGGTTTGGTTGTATAAACCAGGTGAGAGCATATCTGGTGAAGGGGATCTGATATCACATTTGGATATTACAAGAGGTGCTGGAATAATAGTTAACATAAATGAAGGATTTTCCTTATGCGAAGAAGCTTTTAAGTGATTCTGTGGACTGTTTATGGACCTTTTTTTTGCACATTTACGTATAATTATTTGATGCAATTTCAGAATCACTTGATTCACATGTATAATTTTGGAAACGGAGTTTGAATAGTAGGATTGATTGGTGCATAGGTGGGTGAAGCGCGGCACTTAAGAGGTTTTCAATCAGAACACATTTGTATGGGAGTGTGCATAGTGTGGGCGATTCGCTATATAATTATTATTTTTTTATTAGTGTATGCATAGCAGCTCACAAGAGTCACGGTTATTATTAGTTTGGGTACAGCATTGCATGACGGCGCAATTACCAGGTAAAATATTGCGGTGCTAAAGAGCAAAAACTGACCTGGTCATGAAGGTGGTAAAACCTTCCGGAGCTCAAGTGGATAATTTAACGGAGACTCTGTTGTAATGAGCAGATGTACCAAGTTAGGCATCGTATGGACCATGTGCAGAGACCAGGGGCGGACTGACCACTTGGAAACTCGGGCACTGCCTGAGGGCCCGGGGTCAGTAGGGGGCCCCATGAGATGCCCCTGGTACCTTTTTCATAGGCTTTTTTAAGTTTGAGCAAGGACACAGGGGTCCCATGATCCCCTATTGCCCGGGGGCTCCATGAGTTGTCAGTCTTCCCCTGGCAGAGACGTGGGTTTTTCTGCATGCGTTGTGCAAGGACACAAAAAAACAAAACAAAAACAAAAATTGCTCTCTATATACCCTGTTCATAGCACACCACTACTATTATTGGGCAGCACAGTGGCTAAATGGTTAGCACTTTCAACTGGCAGTACTCGGGTCGTTGGTTCGAATCCCAACCACAGCACCACCTGCCTGGAGTTTGCATGTTCTCCCTGTGCCTGCGTGGGTTTCCTCCGGTTTCCTCACACACTCCAAAGACATGCTGGTAGGTGAATTGGCTCCTGTCTAAATTGTCCCTAGTATGTGTATGTATGAATGTGAGTTAGGGACCTTAGATTGTACGCTCCTCGGGGGCGGGGACTGATGTGAATGTACAATATATATGTAAAGCGCTGCGTACATTGATGGCGCTATATAAGTACCTGAAATATTTATTATTATACAGGATTTATGGCGCCAACAGTTTGCTCAGCGCTTTACAATATAACAGGAGACAATACAGCAACAATACAGTTCAATACAAGAGGGTTAGGAGGGCCTGATCCTGGGAGCTTACAATCTAGGAGGGAGGGGCTAGTGGTACAAAAGGTAGTAACTGTGGGGGATGGACTGGTAGGAGGAATAGAAGATTCCATTATTAGCTGAGGGCAGGATAGGCTTCCCTGAAGAGATCGGTTTTCAGAGAGCGAATAAAAGTGAGCAGAGTAGGCGTTAGTCTGATAAATTGGGGTAGAGAGTTCCAGAGGATTCGGAAGTCTCTGGAGAAGTCCTGGAGACGAGCATGGGAGGAGGAGACAAGGTAGCTAGAGAGCAGGAGGTCTTGCGAGGAGCGGAGAGGACGGTTTGGGTGATATTTGGAGACAAGATCGGTGATGTAATTTGGGGCGGAGTTATAAATGATTTTATATGTTTATGTTAATGTTTTGAATTTTACCCGTTGGGCACTAGTATCACATTCAGATTTTTTCTGCGCAGGAATCTGCAATGTGTATAAAACTCATTGAAGCGTACATGAAAATTGATGTCATCTTGTGTCTCTGCAAGTGAAATCTGTGCGTTTTTTCCATCAGTTTGCACAAATTGGTGTCAACGAGGCCTAAAGTACTGAATGAGCATATACAGGTGAAAAGGTGCACAAGCAGCAGGGATGACCGCAGCCTGGAGAGGATTGTCAGGAAAAGGTTATTCAAAAGTGTTGGGGACTTTCACAAGGAGTGGACTGAGGCTGGAGTCAGTGCATCAAGAGCCACCACACACAGATGGATCCTGGACATGGGCTTCAAATGTCATATTCCTCTGTCAGTGGAACAAACTCAAGTTTGTAGTTGAAAAAGTTTTGACATCTCCCCACTTTTGCCTCAGCTCACTCAGTTGATGGACTTCTATGTCTCAGGTCGTAACCATTGCAAGGGCCCCCAAGAGATGACACAGCAGTTTGTGATGGGGGGTCCGTGATGAAGTGTTCTCATTTCTCCACCCGAGAGAACATAAATTTCCATTTGCTCTTACCGGCCTGACTCATGTTATCGGCTTTTGCAGAGCTAGAACTAATGATACTGTGACTGCAGTGAACAAAACACTTGAGGATCTGATAGCTGGATGGCGGTTCCCCGAGCCTGACGAGAGCCTCCACTTCTCATTTCATCTCTGATGTGTTTTGTAAGACGCAGTTACCGGCTGTACCTTTGGGGAAGCAGGAAAAGTGGCCATAATCACACCCTGCCTGGATAGTTTGCAATACTTGACCTGTCTCCCGCCGACACCCTGTACTTTGCTTGCCAAATTGTAGAGCAGCCGATCACAAAGCCAGACGTTTCAAGAATGTTCAAGTGTTCATTGGCAACATACATGTGTTGTCACGCTGGTTAATATCCAATCGTGTTATTAGAGAGGAGCAGCTATGCCTGACCTTGTACAGGAATCGTTATACTCATTAAATTGTTATAAAATGTATGAAAACTCCGCCCTCCCCTTCAGTCTTGCACAGGTGTACCGGCTTCTCCCCTTCAGTCTTGCACAGGTGTACCGGCTTCTCCCCTTCAGTCTTGCACAGGTGTCTTGGCTCCTCCCCTTCAGTCTTGCACAGGTGTACCGGCTTCTCCCCTTCAGTCTTGCACAGGTGTCTTGGCTCCTCCCCTTCAGTCTTGCACAGGTGTACCGGCTTCCCCCTTCAGTCTTGCACAGGTGTACCGGTTCCTCCCCTTCAGTCTTGCACAGGTGTACCGGCTCCTCCCCCTTCAGTCTTGCACAGGTATACCAGCTCCTCCCTCTTCAGTCTTGCACAGGTGTACCGGCTCCTCCCCATTCAGTCTTGCACAGGTGTACCAGCTCCTCCCCTTCAGTCTTGCACAGGTGTACCGGTTCCTCCCCTTCAGTCTTGCACAGGTGTACCAGCTCCTCCCCCTTCAGTCTTGCACAGGTGTACCGGCTCCTTCCCTTCAGTCTTGCACAGGTGTCTTGGCTCCTCCCCTTCAGTCTTGCACAGGTGTACTGGCTCCCCCCCTTCAGTCTTGCACAGGTGTACCGGTTCCTCCCCTTCAGTCTTGCACAGGTATACCGGCTCCTCCCTCTTCAGTCTTGCACAGGTGTGCCGGCTCCTCCCCTTCAGTCTTGCACAGGTGTACCGGCTCCTCCCCTCCAGTCTTGCACAGGTGTACCGGCTCCTCCCATTCAGTCTTGCACAAATGTACCGGCTCCTCCCCTTCAGTCTTGCACAGGTGTACCAGCTCCTCCCCTTCAATCTTGCACAGGTGTACCGGCTCCTCCCCTTCAGTCTTGCACAGGTGTACCGGCTCCTCCCCTTCAGTCTTGCACAGGTGTACCGGCTCCTCCCCCTTCAGTCTTGCACAGGTGTACCAGCTCCTCCCCTTCAGTCTTGCACAGGTGTATCGACTCCTCCCTCTTCAGTCTTGCACAGGTGTGCACAGCACAGCCATGCAAAGCAGTGTGATTACAGTGAAGCACAAACACATGGCCCCATAGTAAAACACTCCCAGCACACAGTTAACCCCTTATTGCCCCTTATGTTAACCCCTTCCTGCCCAGTGTCATTAGTACAGTGTCAGTGGGTTTTATTAGCACTGATTACTGTATTGGTGTCACTGGGGATGTCAGTGACACCAAGTCAGTTCCCCCCCAGTGTCAGAATGCCCTCCGCAGTCCCACTATAAGTCGCTGATCGCCGCCATTATTAGAAAAAAAAAAATTCCAGTATATATACCGCCATTTGTAACTTTCACGTAAACCAATTAATTTACACGTATTAGGATTTTTTTTTAGCAAAGACACGGAGCAGAATACATTGTGGCCTAAATTTATGACGAAATTAGATTTTTACAATTTTTTCACTGGACATGCTTAACCTCTTGACAACCGGGTTATAGCTGAATGAGGGTTACAGCGTGGTTGTCCAGTTCTGAGAGGGCATCACATGACGTCCTATATATATATATATATACAGTTGCAAGAAAAAGTATGTGAACCCCTTGGGATTACGTGGAGTTTTGCATGAATTGGGCATAAAATGTGCTCTGAACGTCATCTAAGTCACAACAATAGAAGAACACAGTCTGCTGAACATAATACTACACAAACATTAGATGTTGCCATGGTTTAATTGCACATAACATGTAAACATTCACAGCGCAGGGAGGAAAAAGTATGTGAGGCCCTAGCTTAATGACTTCTCCCAGAGCTAATTGGAGCCAGGAGTGAGCCAACCTTGACTCCAATCAGTGTGATGATATTGGGTGTGTTGCTGACAGCTGTCCTGCCTTAAAAAAACACACACCTGTTTTGGGTTTACTGGTTTCAAGAAGCACTGTCTGATGTGAACCATGCCTCACAGAAAAGAGCTCTCAGAAGACCTACGATCAAGAATTGTTGACTTGCATGAAGCTGGAAAGGGTTACAAAAGTATCTCCTTGAGCCTTGATGTTCATGTGTCCACGGTAAGACAGACTGTCTACAAATGGAGAAAGTTTAGCACTGTTGCTACTCTCCCTAGGCGTGGTCGTCCTGTAAAAATGACGGCAAGAGCACAGCGCAGAATGCTGCATGAGGTAAAGAAGAATCCCAGAGTGTCAGCTAAAGACCTACAGAAATCTCTGGCACATGCTAACATTTTTGTTGACACATCTACAATAAGGAAAACATTAAACAAGAATGGAGTACATGGGAGGACACCACGGAGGAAGCCATTGCTGTCCAAAAAAGAATATTGCAGCACGTTTGAAGTTTGCAAAAGAGCACCTGGATGTTCCACAGCACTACTGGCAAAATATACTGTGGACAGATGAAACCAAGATTGAGTTGTTTGGGAAGAACACACAACACTATGTGTAGAGAAAAAAAGGCCCAGCACACCAACATCAAAACCTCATCCCCACTGTGAAACATGGCGGAGGGAGCATCATGGTTTGGGGCTGCTTTGCTGCCTCAGGGCCTGGACGGATTGTTGTCATTGATGGGAAAATGAATTCCAGAGTTTATCAAGACATTTTGCAGGAAAACGTACGACCATCTGTCCGCCAACTGAAGCTCCGCAGAGGATGGGTGATGCAACAGGACAATGACCCAAAGCATACAAGTAATTCAACAAAACAATGGCTGCAACAGCACAGAATACACCTTCTGGAGTGACCCAGTCAGAGTCCTGACCTCAACCCCATTGAAATGCTGTGGCATGACCTTAAGAGAGCGATTCACACCAGACATCCCAAGAATATTGCTACACTGAAACAGTTTTGTGAAGAGGAGTGGTCCAAAATGACTCCAGATCGTTGTGCAGGTCTGATCTGCAACTACAGGAAACGTTTGGTTGAGGTTATTGCTGCCAAAGCAGGGTCAACCAGTTATTAAGTCCAAAGGTTCACATACTTTTTCCTCCCTGCACTGTGAATGTTTACATGTTATGTGCAATTAAACCATGGCAACATGTAATGTTTGTGTAGTATTATGTTCAGCAGACTGTGTTCTTCTATTGTTGTGACTTAGATGACGTTCAGAGCACATTTTATGCCCAATTCATGCAAAACTCCACGTAATCCCAAGGGGTTCACATACTTTTTCTTGCAACTGTAGATATAATATCGCCATATCAATCCTTTTTATATTATACTACTTTTAGCGCTGCATATCTATTTATTCATTTGTTTCTTTCTGAGGTGCTGAGGTTTGCCTTTTATGCTAGCTGCTTTTCAAGTCCAAATACATGATGGCGCTCGCATTTATTCTTGACGTACTGGGAACCTCGGCTGCGTTTTCAGAAGAAGTGCCGGGACTTCTTCCCTGTGTGTCACGGGGCACGGGAGTCCATTCAAATGTATGGGCTCTCGTGCCCGTGCAAAACGCGGCCCGCATATATGTGAACTGGGGGTCACTCACTACCAGGGGTGGACTGACAACTCATGGGGCCCCCGGGCAATAGGGGATCATGGGGCCCCCGTGTTCTCGCCCACACCCAAAAAAGCCCACAAAAAGGTACCAGGGGCATCTCATGGGGCCCCCTACTGACCCCGGGCCCTCGGGCAGTGCCCGAGTGCGCAAATGGTCAGTCCGCCCCTGCTCACTACAGCCTATGCCAGCTTCGGTGCTTCTGCAGTTGTCTTCCTGAGCCGGTAGAGAAAGCGGTTCGTGTTCACAGAAGAATCTTTTGTACAACTGAGCATCTGTACTTCTGAGGAAGCAATCTGCCAAGAACCGTACAAGAACAGATCCTGCGATTATATTTCCTGCCGTCGCAGAAGGCTACAGCATGAGCTGCTTTGTCATCGCTGAGCCGTACTTTGCTTTATGGTTCCCATTTTATTTGTTTTCTCCCCCTCCCCCCCCCCGTACACAAATACATGTTGATTGCTACGCCAGAATGTACGTCATCCAAGACAAGTACTTGTTCTATAGCAGGGGTGGGCAACTGCGGCCCTCCAGCTGTTGTAGAACTACAAGTCCCATGATGCATTGCAAAACAGACAGTTACAAACATGAGGGCAGCACAGTGGCTGAGTGGTTAGCAGTTCCTCCTGGCAGTACTCGGGTCGTTGGTTCGAATGCCAACCACGGCACCACCTGCCTGGAGTTTGCATGTTCTCCCTGTGCCTGCATGGGTTTCCTCCGGGTACTCCAGTTTCCTCCCACACTCTAAAGCCATGCTGGTAGATGAATTGGATCCTGTTTAAATTGTCCCTAGTATGTGTATGTATGAATGTGAGTTAGGGACCTTAGATTGTACGCCCCTTGAGGGTTAGGGACCTTAGATTGTACGCCCCTTGAGGGTTAGGGACCTTAGATTGTACGCCCCTTGAGGGTTAGGGACCTTAGATTGTACGCCCCTTGAGGGTTAGGGACCTTAGATTGTACGCCCCTTGAGGGTTAGGGACCTTAGATTGTACGCCCCTTGAGGGTTATGGACCTTAGATTGGACGCCCCTTGAGGGTTAGGGACCTTAGATTGTCCGCCCCTTGAGGGTTAGGGACTGATGTGAATGTACAATATATATGTAAAGCGCTGCGTAAATTGATGGCGCTATATAAGTACCTGAAATAAATAAATAACTCCCAAAGGCAGAGGCATGATGGGACTTGTAGTTCACCAACAGCTGGAGGGCCACAGTTGCCCACCCCTTGCGTGAGCGGAAACAGAAGATGACCCGGATGTGCATGTCCGAGGAATCTTCATCAACACGAACGAAAAATCCAAATGTGAAAAGTAGATCGGCCTAATGAGATGATGAAAGCAGAATTCTGCAGATTATATTTTATGTATCACTATTTATGTATATAGGTCATGTAACAAACGATATTATACTCATTGCTGGTAATCATTGTGTATATCGATCGTTCTGGGTGGAAGGGTGTGGAACGCTCGTTCTGGCTGGAAGGGTGTGGAACGCTCGTTCTGGCCTGAAGGACGTGGAACGCTCGTTCTGGGTGGAAGGGCTTGGAGCGCTCGTTCTGGCCTGAAGGACGTGGAACGCTCATTCTGGGTGGACGGGCGTGGAACGCTCGTTCTGGCCGGAAGGGCGTGGAACGCTCATTCTGGCCGGAAGGGTGTGGAACGCTCGTTCTGGGTGGAAGGGCTTGGAACGCTCGTTCTGGCCTGAAGGACGTGGAACGCTCATTCTGGGTGGACGGGCGTGGAACGCTTGTTCTGGTCGGAAGGACGTGGAACGCTCGTTCTGGTCGGAAGGGCATGGAACGCTCGTTCTGGGTGGAAGGGCATGGAACGCTTGTTCTGGGTGGAAGGGCGTGGAGCGCTCGTTCTGGCCGGAAGGGCGTGGAAAGCTCATTATGGTCGGAAGGGTGTGGAACGCTCGTTCTGGTCGGAAGGGCGTGGAACGCTCGTTCTGGTCGGAAGGGCGTGGAACGCTCGTTCTGGGTGGAAGGGGTTGGGACACTCGTTCTGGCCTGAAGGGCGTGGAACGCTTGTTCTGGGTGGAAGGGCTTGGAACACTCGTTCTGGCTGGAAGGGCGTGGAACGCTTGTTCTGGCCGGAAGGGCGTGGAACGCTTGTTCTGGGTGGAAGGGCGTGGAATGCTCGTTCTGGCTGGAAGGGCATGGAACACTCGTTCTGGGTGGAAGGGCATGGAACACTCGTTCTGGGTGGAAGGGCATGGAACACTCGTTCTGGGTGGAAGGGCGTGGAACACTTGTTCTGGGTGGAAGGGCGTGGCTACAAGGTCACACGCATACCGCATCACTTCCACTTGTAGACCTCAACACTACATAGTTTGGTTAATGTGGGCCACGATTTCGACCAACGAACGAACGCTTCTCGGTCGTCGGATGACCGATCGGTCGATTTTCTAATGTATTCCCACCTTAAGCACAATTCTGCAACGTTGACACGTGTCAGTAAAACCGTCCGTATCAGCACAACGGCTTTGTACATTCGGGTGGATTATACCGCGTTTTTTTCAGGACAAATTGGGCTTTCATTTGGTGGTGAATGGTAATGGTCATTTTTCCTGATTTTGTTTTTATCACCAAAGGAAAACTGGCCCAAAATAGTAAAAAAAATATAATTTTTTTTTCATTTAGCTGTGTGTTTCTTGTTACTACCATAACCTACCACCAAAGAACAACACAAAATAAACTCTCCAGCTCCTGACGATCGCAGTGATACCACATATGTGTATGTTATTCGTTGTTTGTACCCGGAGTACAGCCCAGAAACATTAGTGCGCATTTTGTTTTTTTTTTACCTAAAACACACTGACACCAATTTTTGTTTTAACCCTGACCTTTTGACCTTGACCTTTGACCCTGACCTTGACCCCAACACTTACCCTGGCACTGAACTAGATCAAACCTTGATTTAGGTATTTTTTATTTAAATTTTATATTTATTTTTTTTTATTTTTTTTTACAAACTTTTGTTTTTCCCCCTCTATGCCAGGAGTTAGAGAGATACAATGTATCTCTCTCCTCCATTCATAGAGAGAAAAAAAAAAACCAAGACTGATCACTGTAATAGCCAATCAGAGGATAGCGATCATGTGACCCGGAATCGTGAGTTCCGGGTCCCGATCGGTAGAACGGGACCCAGTGTTCTCAGCATGCAAGTGTACAATCCAAGCGCACACGTTCCTGCGTTAAAAATGGCGGTGTGTATAAGTGGGCGCTGCAGCGATCGTCGGCTGGAACCGAACAGAATCAGCGAGGGAGAATGTCACCAGCACACCGAGGATCACCAATATGGTCACATGTCTGATGAAGGTGTCCTGCGGGACTCCGAAACGTTGCCTTGCTGTAACTATGTGTTTAATAAAACTTTTGGACCCGTATTGGTGATCCTCGGTGTGCTGGTGACATTTTCCCTTCTGGTGCTCTCAGTGACAACGCGCTCCCAGCAGAAAGACAGGTACGTAAATATGCGTCCCCACGGAAAAAAGCCCAGTTCTGTGCGGCCGTACATTTGTGTTACGTCAGTGTCAAGGGGTTAAGGATGATGATCCTATGAAGCCATTTATTATCACATCGTTGTTTGGCTCCTTTTTAAAGCATAATGATACCAGAAATCTCCCAAATGGCCCAGATCAGAAAATTTCCCTCCCCTGGAATGTTTGGCCTTGGTACAGACACTGTCAGGGTCCTGTCCACGGCAGAAGTTCTGGAAGATCTGGCATTGCTGCCAGTACTCTGCATGGCCGCAGAAGCACACATCAGCCTCAGTTTGGTGCCAGACGGCCTTTATAAGGAGGCTCATCACTTCCTCAAGTTGCTGGATGATCTCTAGCTCCCTGTGCCCTGTTCCTGTGACTTTGACCCGTGATTTCCTGTTACCGACTTGGCTTGCTCCTGGACTTGTCTACTCTGCCTTACCCGTGATCTGACCTTGGCTTGGCTTACGGATACTCTCTCTCTCTCCCTCCTCTGTGAATGACCTCGGCTATCCCATCTGACTACGTCTACCTGGTACCTGACCTTGGCTTGAACCGACTACCCAGTAAACATCTAAATCCCGGAAGGGCTTGCATACCACGCACAGGCGTCTACTGTCTGCAGACCTATCTCCGTGCACCAGCTGTGCTTCTGAGTGGACCACCAACCAGCACTCCTACAGGCGACCTGTGCAACTTTGGTCCGGACTCCCGCTGTCCCACTCTCAGGGGAGTCCGAAACTTAGCTGCAAGGGAAGCCCTCTCTCCATTGGCCTCCATCACCAGGCACGTGATAGACACTTAGGCTGCATTCACACTCAAAGCTCCAAAGAAAAGATAAAACTTAAAAAATCAATTGCTCTCTATGGTGTCTGTTCGCACGATCAGGTGTGAACAGGCGCCATAGAGGACAACTGAATTTTTAAATTTGAGCTTTTTTGGAGCTTCGAGTTTCAAGCTACAAAATGCTCAAGTGTGAATGAAGCCACAAGGTGACACACATGGGGTACAATGGCAATTAAAGGGTAATTTCCCACATCTGTGGCTTTTTAAATTGAAATTCGTGCCTGTATATAAATAGTCAATGAGTTTGTTAGTTCTTGCACGGAAGCACTGACTAGTCTAGATACTGAGCCATGGGGAGCAGAAAAGAACTGTCAAAAGACCTGCATAACAAGGTAATGGAACATTATAAAGATGGAAAAGGGATATCAAACGATATCCAAAGCCTTGGATATGCCAGTCAGTACTGTTCAATCACTTATTAAGAAGTGGAAAATTTGATGATCTCTTAATACCAAGCTAAGGCCAGGTAGACCAAGAAAGATTTCAGCTACAACTGCCAAAAAAATTGTTCGTGATACAAAGAGAAAACCCAAAGGTAACCTCGGGAAAATTACAGGCTGCTCTGGTAAAAGACAGCGGTGAGGAGAACAATATAACAATACTTGAACAAAAATGAGCTGCATGGCTGAGTTGCCAGAAAGAAGCCTTAAGTCTTCATGCACACTTGACATTTTACACCCCCAGTTTTTGGCTTTTGACATTTTTTTCTACAGCCAGTAAACCCCCCAGCATGTTCTCCTAGGTGTCTGCGCACACAGACTGGACTCGTTTTTTTGGCTGGGACCTTTTTTTGGCTGGAAAAAAAACCCAGGACTAGTGGGTCTTCTAGAGGAGTTTTTTAGTTGTAAAAATGCTCTAAAGCTGAAACATGCGGTAAAATGCTGCAAACTGGTAAAAAAAACCCACTAAAAACCGCGGAAAAACGTGGGGAAACTCCGCTAAACACTAATGCAAAAACTCACGTTTTTAATGTGACTTTACACAGCTAACGTTACCAGCGGTATCAAAACGTCAAGTGTGCATGAGGACTGCGCCAATGCCACAAAAAAGCCCGGTTACAATACGCCTGACAACACCTCTCAGTTTCTGGCACACTGTAATCTGGGGTGACAAAGCCAAAATAGAACTTTATGGCCAAAACCATAAGCACTTTGGAGAGGGGTCAACAGCGACAAGAATACCATCCCCACTGTGAAACATGGTGGTGGCTCACTGATTTTATAGAGCTTCAAAGGCACGTGGAATCTTGTGCAAATTGATGGCAAGATGAATGCAGCATGTTGTCAGAAAATACTGGCAGACAACTTGCATTCTTCTGCACGAAAACTGTGCATGGGATGGTCTTGGACTTTCCAGCACAACAGTGACCCTAAACACAAGGCCAAGTTGACACTCCAGTGATTACAGCAGACGAAGGTGAAGGTTCTGGAGTGGCCATCACAATCCCCTGACCTTAATATCATCAAGCTACTCTGGGGAAATCTCATGCAAGACGACCAAAGGCTTTGCATGACCTGGAGGAATTTTGCCAAGACAAATGGGCAGCTCTACCACCTGCAAGAATTTGGGGCCTCCTAGACAATTATTACAGAAGACTTCCCGCTGTCATTGATGCCTGTAATAAAACCGACCCAGCCTGCACTTGGGTATTTCCGTTATAATACCGCTTCCCCGTCCGACCACCGACCACGGACACCACCGCTGACCATACAAGACTAGACGACACCAATCTTGAAGTAAATTAGGAAATAGACTGCTTTATTTTAGCACAGATACAAGATATATACATTCAAGGGAACAATTCCCCCCTCCCTGCATAATGACACAGGGTGGGGCAAACCACATCTAGCAACACCCCCCACCCAGGGGCGGACTGACCATTTAGAAACTCAGAAACTGCCCAAGGGTCCGGGGTCAGTAGGGGGCCCCATGAGATGCCCCTGGTACCTTTTTCATAGGCTTTTTTGAGTTTGGGCAAGGACACAGGGGCCCCATAATCCCTTATTGCCTGGGGGCCCCATGAGTTGTCAGTCCGCCCCTGCCCCCACCAAGCCAATACACAAACACATACATCCTATAATAGTTTGCTCCCAAGCAAGACACATAATAGAACAATGGGATGCAACCACATGGCATTAAACAATTCACAACCCCCCACACCACCTATACATGTCTACACAATATTAGGACATATCACCCTGTACCCCTAACAGGCACAGGGGGACTTACACATAAGAGGGATATGGGGAGCTGAGACAGGGGTCTCCCCACCTCTGTTATGACCTACAGTTGAATATGAATCCCATAAGAAATAGAAGAAATGTGTTTTTGTCTGCTCACTCTCTGAAATGGTACAAGTGGTGAGGGATGGAACCAGTACTTGTTCTATGGTATCCATACTGTATCAAGGTGAGGGATGGAACCAGAACTTGTTCTATGGTATCCATACTCTATATAGGTGAGGGATGGAACCAGAACTTGTTCTATGGTATCCATACTGTATATAGGTGAGGGATGGAAACAGTACTTGTTCTATGGTATCCATACTGTATATAGGTGAGGGATGGAACCAGAACTTGTTCTATGGTATCCATACTTTATAAAGGTGAGGGATGGAACCAGAACTTGTTCTATGGTATCCATACTGTATATAGGTGAGGGATGGAACCAGTACTTGTTCTATGGTATCCATACTGTATAAAGGTGAGGGATGGAACCAGTACTTGGTCTATGGTATCCATACTGTATATAGGTGAGGGATGGAACCAGTACTTGTTCTATGGTATCCATACTGTATCAAGGTGAGGGATGGAACCAGAACTTGTTCTATGGTATCCATACTCTATATAGGTGAGGGATGGAACCAGTACTTGTTCTATGGTATCCATACTCTATATAGGTGAGGGATGGAACCAGTACTTGTTCTATGGTATCCATACTGTATCAAGGTGAGGGATGGAACCAGAACTTGTTCTATGGTATCCATACTCTATATAGGTGAGGGATGGAACCAGAACTTGTTCTATGGTATCCATACTGTATATAGGTGAGGGATGGAACCAGTACTTGTTCTATGGTATCCATACTGTATAAAGGTGAGGGATGGAACCAGTACTTGGTCTATGGTATCCATACTGTATATAGGTGAGGGATGGAACCAGTACTTGTTCTATGGTATCCATACTGTATCAAGGTGAGGGATGGAACCAGAACTTGTTCTATGGTATCCATACTCTATATAGGTGAGGGATGGAACCAGAACTTGTTCTATGGTATCCATACTGTATATAGGTGAGGGATGGAACCAGTACTTGTTCTATGGTATCCATACTGTATAAAGGTGAGGGATGGAACCAGTACTTGGTCTATGGTATCCATACTGTATAAAGGTGAGGGATGGAACCAGTACTTGTTCTATGGTATCCATACTGTATAAAGGTGAGGGATGGAACCAGTACTTGTTCTATGGTATCCATACTGTATATAGGTGAGGGATGGAACCAGAACTTGTTCTATGGTATCCATACTGTATATAGGTGAGGGATGGAACCAGTACTTGTTCTATGGTATCCATACTGTATAAAGGTGAGGGATGGAACCAGTACTTGTTCTATGGTATCCATACTGTATATAGGTGAGGGATGGAACCAGTAATTGGTCTATGGTATCCATACTGTATAAAGGTGAGGGATGGAACCAGTACTTGTTCTATGGTATCCATACTGTATATAGGTGAGGGATGGAACCAGTACTTGTTCTATGGTATCCACACTGTATAAAGGTGAGGGATGGAACCAGTACTTGTTCTATGGTATCCACACTGTATATAGGTGAGGGATGGAACCAGTACTTGTTCTATGGTATCCACACTGTATATAGGTGAGGGATGGAACCAGTACTTGTTCTATGGTATCCACACTGTATAAAGGTGAGGGATGGAACCAGTACTTGTTCTATGGTATCCATACTGTATATAGGTGAGGGATGGAACCAGTACTTGTTCTATGGTATCCATACTGTATAAAGGTGAGGGATGGAACCAGTACTTGTTCTATGGTATCCACACTGTATATAGGTGAGGGATGGAACCAGTACTTGTTCTATGGTATCCACACTGTATATAGGTGAGGGATGGAACCAGTACTTGTTCTATGGTATCCACACTGTATATAGGTGAGGGATGGAACCAGAACTTGTTCTATGGTATCCACACTGTATATAGGTGAGGGATGGAACCGGTACTTGTTCTATGGTATCCACACTGTATATAGGTGAGGGATGGAACCGGTACTTGTTCTATGGTATCCACACTGTATATAGGTGAGGGATGGAACCAGTACTTGTTCTATGGTATCCATACTGTATATAGGTGAGGGATGGAACCAGTACTTGTTCTATGGTATCCACACTGTATATAGGTGAGGGATGGAACCGGTACTTGTTCTATGGTATCCACACTGTATATAGGTGAGGGATGGAACCGGTACTTGTTCTATGGTATCCATACTGTATATAGGTGAGGGATGGAACCAGTACTTGTTCTATGGTATCCATACTGTATATAGGTGAGGGATGGAAATCTTTCTTACCTTTCTTTGTTAAATTTAAGGGAATGAAGAACGGCTGGCCTCTTCTGTCTCAGGTTCCATAAATGAAGAGTCTCATCGGCACATGCAGTGACCAAGGCACCCTGCGGACACGAGTGGACAGGGGAGGGGGAGTATGCAAAAAGCATGGTGAGATATTTTCTGTCCAACACAATGACACTTCACTGAATAACATGCAACAATTAATGACAGTGGGCACCAAACATCAACTTTTTACAACTTTTTTTTTTTACATTTTGAAGAGACTGTCTGCATTTGGGTAGATTTCCATTCACTTCATGTCCCAAAGACAAAACAGCAAGTAAGAGGAAATGTCTCTGAAATAGTTAGGACAAAATCTACTCCTAGGCCTCATTCACATGGGCGTACTACAATGTACACCTGCAGGGGTGCATTTACCACAAGGCAAACAAGGCGTTTGCCTAGGGCGGCATTTTTCAGGGGGCAGCACTGACCCCTGGAAGAAGGGACACATGAGGACCAAGTAGGATCCTGGAGAGGCTGCGGGTTGCTTGACGGTGTATGTAGGGCCCGACTCGCGTTCCTGGGGATGTCTGGAGCTGTGAAGGTCTCTCTCTCGCTGAAAGGGGGGGGGGATGATATTGGAAGGCTCTCTCGGGTGGGGTGGGGGGGGGGGACAGGGGTATTATATAAAACAAACTCTCACTGACACACCCCAGGAAAAGTCACACTTTCACCCTTGAAAGTAAATATTCATAAAACCTCAAACCTCTATCTTGTAAGTAACACCCACATAGGAAGTGATATAAATAAATAAACCACTATAACAATAAAAGTGTCTCTCAAAAGTCCAAAATAATTGTGTCTAAAATATCGATATCTTCCAAAATTATAAAGTGTATCCAACTTAATTCACCCGTCCAGATCCCGGAATACCTCGAACAAATGAAACTGGAAATAGTGTATTACCTTCAAGTTTTAAATTCATTAATATGTGAAAAATATATAAATGATATAAGTGAGTGACACGTGAATCATGCAGCCAAAAATTTCACTCAGTGTGCACTCCTGACAACGTGAGAACAAACATACAAAAAAAAAATAAAAAATAAAAAAAAATAAAATTATTAATAAAGAAGAAGAAAAAAAATTTTTTATATATCAAATAAAATTAAATAAATATATAAAATATATAAAAATATATATATATATATATAAAATATATAATATAATATAAATTTTATATATTTATTACATTTTATTTGATATATAAAAAAACATTTTTCTTCTTTATTAATAATTTTTCTATTATATTATATATTTTATATATTTTATATATTTATTTCATTTTAATTTTATTTGATATATAAAAAACTTTTTTCTTCTTTATTAATAATTTTTTTTTTGTATGTTTGTTCTCACGTTGTCAGGAGTGCACACTGAGTGAAATTTTTGGTTGCATGATTCACGTGTCACTCATTAATTAACATATTAATGAATTTAAAACTTGAAGGTAATACACTATTTCCAGTTTCATTTTTTCGAGGTATTTCGAGGATCTGGACGGGTGAATTAAGTTGGATACACTTTATAATTTTGGAAGATATCGATATTTTAGACACAATTATTTTGGACTTTTGAGAGACACTTTTATTGTTGGACTTGTGTGGTTATAGTGGGACAGGGGTATTGTTGGTCATGGTCAATGTCAGGCTCTCTCTCTGTCGGGGAAGGGGGGGGTGTTATTGGTTGGTGTCAGGCTCTCTCTCTGTCGGGGAAGGGGGGGGGTGTTATTGGTTGGTGTCAGGCTCTCTCTCTGTTGGGGAAGGGGGGGTGTTATTGGTTGGTGTCAGGCTCTCTCTCTGTCGGGGAAGGGGGGGGGGGTGTTATTGGTTGGTGTCAGGCTCTCTCTGGGAGGAGGGGGGGGTGTCCGATTTTTGTGTTGCCTAGGGCAGCACAAAACCTAAATACACCACTGTACACCTGTGCGAGGGCCATGTTTGTCCACATGGGGATGTACAGGTGTTCCAAACATCTGTGTGCAAGCAGTTCCTCTCGAGTCAATTGGGATTCAGCAGCTGCATGGAGGATGGGTCTAAATGAGCACATTTCTGCCTCTTAGATATGTACCTGTAAGAGGAAATTCCTCCCGCTGACCAAAATGTAGGGAGCATTCTTCCCACTGACCATCACAATAATCTCCCTTGAGTCCCGGGTTCCCTGAAACTGGAAAGTCATTTAAAGTGTTCCTCCATTAGCTATCCTATGTGATTCAGTGGGAAAGGGATCTGAACAGTTCTCTAGATCTGGACACTGGGAGGAGTACTAAAATTTCGATTAATACCACTCTTATCGAATCCAAAACACTTCTTCGCTGGTACCTAGTTCCTCCACGTCTTGCTAAAATGTACCCATCTGTGTCCCCTAATTGCTTTCGGCACTGCGGACAAGAGGGCACAATGCTCCACATATGGTGGACACGTCCGGCGGTTCATAGATTTTGGATCCGAATATTTAACTTCATTTATTCAGTCACGGGAATTAATATTCGTAAATCACCGGAAGTAGCCTTATTTCATTTGTTGCCCTCTGATATTCCCAGGAAATCAGTTCAATGAATCCTTTATCTTCTTGTTGGCGGCATGAATTACTACAGCTAGATGCCGGAGACAGTCATCCATTCCGCTAGACTCCGTCACACAGAAATTTAATTGGATTATGATAAATGATAAACTTACGAGTATCGAGAATAATAATATTTCTAAATTTGAGGTTACATGGGAACCAGGGGTGTATTTACTACAAGGCAAACAAGGCATTTGCCTAGGGTGGTATTTTTCAGGGGGGCAGCACCGCCCCCTGGAGGAAGGGACACACGCAGCATGGGGACCAGGTGGGATCCGAGAGAGGCTGCGGGCTGCTTGATGGTGTATGGAGAGCCCAGCTCTTGTTCCTGGAGATGTCCGGAGCTGTGAAGGTGAGCTGGGGGGAGGGGGGGAATGTTAGTGGAAGGTTCTCTCAGGTGGGAGGTGGGCAGGGGCATTGTTTGTCAATGTCAAGCTCTCTCCATGGGGGGGGAGGGGGGGAGATGTTAGTGGAAGGTTCCCTCAGGTGGGAGGTGGGCAGGGGCATTGTTTGTCAATGTCAAGCTCTCTCCATGGGGGGAGGGGGGGAATGTTAGTGGAAGGTTCTCTCAGGTGGGAGGTAGGCAGGGGCATTGTTGGTCAATGTCAAGCTCTCTCCATGGGGGGAGGGGGGGGAATGTTAGTGGAAGGTTCTCTCAGGTGGGAGGTCGGCAGGAGCGTTGTTGGTCAATGTCAAGCTCTCTCCATGGGGGGAGGGGGGGGGTGTTAGTGGAAGGTTCTCTCAGGTGGGAGGTGGGCAGGGGCGTTGTTGGTCAATGTCAAGCTCTCTCCATGGGGGGAGTGGGGGGGAATGTTAGTGGCAGGTTCTCTCAGGTGGGAGGTGGGAAGGGGCGTTGTTTGTCAATGTCAAGCTCTCTCCATGGGGGGGAGGGGGGGGGAATGTTAGTGGAAGGTTCTCTCAGGTGGGAGGTGGGCAGGGGCGCTGTTGGTCAATGTCAAGCTCTCTCCATGGGGGGGGGATGTTAGTGGAAGGTTCTCTCAGGTGGGAGGTGGGCAGGGGCGTTGTTGGTCAATGTCAAGCTCTCTCCATGGGGGGAGGGGGGGAATGTTAGTGGAAGGTTCTCTCAGGTGGGAGGTCGGCAGGGGCGTTGTTGGTCAATGTCAAGCTCTCTCCATGGGGGGAGGGGGGGGGTGTTAGTGGAAGGTTCTCTCAGGTGGGAGGTGGGCAGGGGCGTTGTTGGTCAATGTCAATCTCTCTCCATGGGGGGAGGGGGGGGAATGTTAGTGGAAGGTTCTCTCAGGTGGGAGGTGGGCAGGGGCGTTGTTGGTCAATGTCAAGCTCTCTCCATGGGCGGGAGGGGGGAGGGGAATGTTAGTGGAAGGTTCTCTCAGGTGGGAGGTGGGCAGGGGCGTTGTTGGTCAATGTCAAGCTCTCTCCATGGGGGGAGGGGGGGATGTTAGTGGAAGGTTCTCTCAGGTGGGAGGTGGGCAGGGGCGTTGTTGGTCAATGTCAAGCTCCCTCCATGGGCGGGAGGGGGGAGGGGAATGTTAGTGGAAGGTTCTCTCAGGTGGGAGGTGGGCAGGGGCGTTGTTGGTCAATGTCAAGCTCTCTCCATGGGGGGAGGGGGGGGGAATGTTAGTGGAAGGTTCTCTCAGGTGGGAGGTGGGCAGGGGCGTTGTTGGTCAATGCCAAGCTCTCTCCATGGGGGGGAGGAGGGGGGGAATGTTAGTGGAAGGTTCTCTCAGGTGGGAGGTGGGCAGGGGCATTGTTGGTCAATGTCAAGCTCTCTCCATGGGCGGGAGGGGGGAGGGGAATGTTAGTGGAAGGTTCTCTCAGGTGGGAGGTGGGCAGGGGCGTTGTTGGTCAATGTCAAGCTCTCTCCATGGGCGGGAGGGGGGAGGGGAATGTTAGTGGAAGGTTCTCTCAGGTGGGAGGTGGGCAGGGGCGTTGTTGGTCAATGTCAAGCTCTCTCCATGGGCGGGAGGGGGGAGGGGAATGTTAGTGGAAGGTTCTCTCAGGTGGGAGGTGGGCAGGGGCGTTGTTGGTCAATGTCAAGCTCTCTCCATGGGCGGGAGGGGGGAGGGGAATGTTAGTGGAAGGTTCTCTCAGGTGGGAGGTGGGCAGGGGCGTTGTTGGTCAATGTAAAGCTCTCTCCATGTCTTCCCTCTTTTCTTTCCTTTCTCCTTCTTTCTTGCTCCTCTTTTGTTTTTTTTTCTCCCGTTGTATTCTTTACTCTCTTCTTTGAGTTCTCTGTTCAATTTTTTCAGTCTCCTTATTTTGTCAGATGACTATCTAAAACTGCCCAGGTTTACTGACCAATGGAATATGTGCTACCGGGCTACCCTACTGGGGCTGTGTTCTCTTGTTTACAACATCATTGGTTGTTGTATTCTCATGTGCCTATAATACTCCGACTCTGTTTGTTCACCACACCTCTCCATGTAGGTGGGCTATGTTTCCTATTTTTCTGTATGTACTTTCTACAGTTTTTTTTAACAAAAATATTGAAATATAAATTGTTCCTCCATGTAAAAAGGTTGGGAAAGCCATTCTTAGACAGTAGTCATAGGAATAAGTGTCCCTATTGGAAGATTTTCACTTTGTTCCTGTTCCATGACAACCGTAAATCACTTTCTATTCCAGTGGTCACCAGTGAAACTACCCTGCGGGAACACAGAGAGCAATGAAAATCTAATGCAGAAAAAAGAACGAGAGCAGCGCACCACTATCCAGTTAGTGATATCCCAGGAGCCTTATGTGACCCCTGGATTAGATCCTGACGATGCAGAGAGAGTAATGAGAGCGCCGCGCCGCTGGTTCAACAGTCCAAACAGATGATCTTTTTACTAATATAACAAGATTGCTTAGGATTACACGGGAGAGCCAGCAGATAGCTTTTGTCTCCAATTCCACATTTATAACTATTTTATCTCTCAATGGCTGCAGAGTCCAGTTTTGCTCACACGTGGACAGGGGCGGACTGACAACTGATGGGGCCCCCGGGCAATAGGGGATCATGGGGCCCCTGTGTCCTTGCCCAAACTCAAAAAAGCCTATGAAAAAGGTACCAGGGGCATCTCATGGGGCCCCCTACTGACCCCGGGCCCTCGGGCAGTGCCCGAGTTTCCAAATGGTCAGTCCGCCCCTGCGCGTGGAGCTTTTAAAGCCCTGATGATGGGAGGATCGCTCGTTGCCCCCAAAATGCATTTGCTGTTTTATCCTGTTGTATGAATGAAAAGATCCCGTGCGTCGCTCTCACTACTTTCTCTGCATTAGTCCTCACGCACACCGGACGTTTTTATAGCAGCTGTTTTGGGCTTTTGATGTTTTTTGACAGGTTTTTTTCTACAGCTAGTAAACCCCCCAGCACACATAGACTGTAACAGGGGTAGACTGACCATTTGGAAACTCGGGCACTGCCCGAGGGCCCAGAGTCAGTAGGGGGCCCCATGAGATGCCCCTGGTACCTTTTTCATAGGCTTTTTTGAGTTTGGGCAAGGACACAGGGGCCCCATGATCCCCTATTGCCTGGGGGCCCCATGAGTTGTCAGTCCGCCCCTGGACTGTAATCAACGTGTTTAGGCTGGGAAAAAAACCCAGGACTAATGGTTTCTAGAGGAGTTTTTTAGTGGTAATAACGCTCTAATGCTGAAAAACACATCAAACTGGCATTTTTTTTGGGGGGGGGAAACGTGGAAAAACGTGGGAAAATGCCCCTAAATGAACAAAAACACTGCTAAACGCTAATACAAAACGCTAAAAAACTCACATTTTTAATGTGACTTTACACAGCTAATGTTACCAGCGTTATCAAACCGTCCTGTGCAGGGGCGGACTGACAACTCATGGGGCCCCTGGGCAATAGGGGATCATGGGGCCCCTGTGTCCTTGCCCAAACTCAGAAAAGCCTATGAAAAAGGTACCAGGGGCATCTCATGGGGCCCCCTACTGACCCCGGGCCCTCGGGCATTGCCCGAGTTTCCAAATGGTCAGTCCGCCCCTGGTCCCGTGTGCATGAGGATTCCAATCCTTTGGTCATACAAGACTCCCAGGATATGAGAGCTGCTTATGCAGGCCATAGATGGGTCAAAAATCGGCCGATTTTCGCACCGTTAATGGGTCAATTGGTCGGCCATTTTTCAGGGTTTTGGCACATTTTTTTTATCGGTAAAGTTGGAAAAAAATCGATTTTGCCGATCGGCCGATTTTTCCGGCAATCATGGGCAAATCGGCCGATTGTTTCACCGATAAAAAATCTGCACATGAGCCGTGACCTGCAAGAAGAAGAAAAGAAGAAGGAGAAAAAGAAGAAGAAGGAGAAAAGAAGAATAAGAAAAAGAAGAAGTAGGAAGAAGAAAAAGAAGAGGAAGAAGAAAAAGAAGAAGAAGAAGAACAAGGAGAAAAGAAGAGGAAAAAGAAGAGGAAGAAGAAGGAGAAAAGAAGAAGAAGCAGAAGGAAGAGGAAAAAGAAGAAGAAAGAAGAAGAAAAAGAAAAATTCCAGTTCACTATTATATTTGATATGAAAAGTCTTGTAGTTGCAACAATGTATCCATTTGTATCCGAATAAAAACCTCTGTATCCGAAATGGATACAAATGGATACATTGTTGCAACCGCAAGACTTTTCATATAAAATATAAAAGCGGAGCTCTCTGCAGGGACAGAAGTAATTAAATGCCGACCCGTAGATGGACTGACAACTCATGGGGCCCCCGGGCAATAGGGGATCATGGGGCCCCTGTGTCCTTGCCCAAACTCAAAAAAAGCCTATGAAAAAGGTACCAGGGGCATCTCATGGGGCCCCATACTGACCCCGGGCTCTAGGGCAGATCCCAAGTTTCCAAATGGTCAGTCCACCCCTGCATGCAACCTATACGGGGTGACACCGGACCAGCTCCACGAAAAAGGTAAGTTGTAAAGCAAGCCGGCGATCCCCGCAGCTTGGATCGGATCTGTGGATTGGGGAGCATAATGGATAGGACTCCGATCCATTATGCTCAATCCGCATATCCGATCCATTCTGCGAGGATCGTCGGAGGGGGTGTCACCAAGTGTTATCGCACTGGGTGACACCAACCCTAGGGACGCCCCTGGTGTCACCCCTCCGTCATGTGACTTTGCTCGGTCATAGGGCTGTCAACTGCTAGGCCGGAGCACAGAATCATGGGAGGAGGGTACATGCTCCTGCATGCCGGGCAGCACCAGATATATTGCAGTGACTACCACTGCAGATTGTATGGCAGAGGAACGCTAGGGGGTGGTTTTGAAGTGGTCAGGGCAGATGAGCTTTACACAGACCCTCTCATGCTGCCCTTACTAGGCATGACAGGTTACCTTTAAGCCCTCACGCACACGGGACGTTTTGAGAACGCTGGAAATGTTAGCCGTGTAAAGTCACGGTAAAAACATGTTTTTTAGCGTTTTTGCATTAGCATTTAGCAGCGGTTTGCGGTGTTTTTCCATCTGTGCGGTTTTTACCATTTTTTTCACAAAAAAATGTTTTATTTGGTCAAACAAAACCATTTTATTGCATTTTACAGCGTTTTGCCACGTTTTTCAGCGTTAGAGCATTTTTACAGCTAAATAAACTCCTCTAGAAGCCCACTAGTTTGGGGTTTTTATTCCTGACAAAAAACACCCCAGCCAAAAAACGTTGATTCCAGTCTGTGTGTTCGGGGCATCTCACGGGGCCCCCTACTGAGCCCGGGCCCTCGGGCAGTGCCCTATTTTCCAAATGGCCAGTCCGCCCCTGCTAGCGGCTTGTGTGGTTCACTCTGCGCTCACCTATTATACCTTTTTAGTTGTTATTTGGTCTCCACATTGGCACAAGAAAATAAATAAAAAATTGGGGTAAAGCTGGGTCTCACCTCGTTGATGAGGAACTGGAGATGCAGGACGGCCGCTCCGCTGTCATGCTGACAATGGCAATCAACGCCCGGCCGGCCCAGTCTGTGATAATCAATAGTTAAGGATTTTACTGGTGAACAATTATGAAGCAATTAACCTCGTCAGTGTCACGATTATGTAACCGGCGTCCCTCCTGATCTGCAGCAGCTGGAGCGTTAACCCTTTCCTGAATGGCGCCATACCGAACCCTACAGTCTCCCACTTGGTGTGTGGTATGGTCAGAGGAACATTCCCCCCTGAAGGGGGGGGGGGGGGGTGGCCAGGGGGACTCTGTTATGGAAAATGTCATCTGCACGCCGGCCTCATCCATCCTTTCCACTTCTGCTCCGTCCTCCCTGTGCTGGATACACAAAGGGTTATGGCTGATGTCATTTTTGTAGAGACTTCCAGGAATTGCAGAAGGTTGCAGAGATGACAAACAGAAATATATAGCGCAACCTCCCAACGGGGAACATCGCCGCACCGGAGGCTGGCACATGGATTGTAATCAGATTTAGCTTTTCAGCATCAAAGATTGTTATGGGTTTGGTGAAACGTTAGAAGAATGAGGCTGTATCGGTCTGATTCCCCATGCGGGGAATGATTCTGATTCCCCAGGTCTGATTCCCCATGCGGGGGCCAAGGGGGAAAACATAGGCATCCATAATGTACTACAGCCAAAGAGTCCACAAACCGAACCAGAATGAGTCAAAAATTCAAGAGAAACTCCAGGTATAGATAATTTATACATAGTTACGCTGATCCAGCTTGGACCATAGTTACGCTGATCCGGCTTGGACCATAGTTACGCCAATCCGGCTTGGACCATAGTTACGCCGATCCGGCTTGGACCATAGTTACACTGATCCGGCTTGGACCATAGTTACACTGATCCGGATTGGACCATCGTTACGCCGATCCAGCTTGGGCCATAGTTACACCAATCCGGCTTGGACCATAGTTACACTGATCCGGCTTGGACCATAGTTACACTGATCCGGATTGGACCATAGTTACACTGATCCAGCTTGGACCATAGTTACGCCGATCCAGCTTGGGCCATAGTTACACCAATCCGGCTTGGACCATAGTTACACTGATCCGGCTTGGACCATAGTTACACTGATCCGGATAGGACCATAGTTACACTGATCCAGCTTGTACCATAGTTACACTGATCCAGCTTGGATCATAGTTACACTGATCCGGCTTGGACCATAGTTACAATGATCTGGCTTGAACCATAGTTACGCTGATCTGGCTTGGATCATAGTTACACCGATCCGGCTTGGACCATAGTTACACTGATCCGGCTTGGACCATAGTTACGCTGATCCGGCTTGGACCATAGTTACGCTGATCCGGCTTGGACCATAGTTACGCTGATCCGGCTTGGACCATAGTTACGCTGATCCGGCTTGGACCATAGTTACGCTGATCCGGCTTGGACCATAGTTACGCTGATCCAGCTTGGACCATAGTTATACTGATCCAGCTTGGATCATAGTTACACCGATCCAGCTTGGACCATAGTTACAATGATCCGGTTTGAACCATAGCTACACCGATCTGGCTTGGATCATAGTTACACCGATCCGGCTTGGACCATAGTTACGCTGATCCGGCTTGGACCATAGTTACGCTTATCCAGCTTGGACCATAGTTACACTGATCCGGCTTGGACCATAGTTACACCGATCCGGCTTGGACCATAGTTACACCGATCCGGCTTGGACCATAGTTACGCTGATCCAGCTTGGACCATAGTTACGCTGATCCAGCTTGGACCATAGTTACGCTGATCCAGCTTGGACCATAGTTACGCTGATCCGGCTTGGACCATAGTTATGCTGATCCGGCTTGGACCATAGTTACGCTGATCCAGCTTGGACCATAGTTACGCTGATACGGCTTGGACCATAGTTACACTGATCCAGCTTGGACCATAGTTACACTGATCCGGCTTGGACCATAGTTACGCTGATCCAGCTTGGACCATAGTTACACTGATCCAGCTTGGATCATAGTTACACCGATCCAGCTTGGACCATAGTTACGCTGATCCAGCTTGGACCATAGTTACACTGATCCGGCTTGGACCATAGTTACGCTGATCCGGCTTGGACCATAGTTACACTGATCCGGCTTGGACCATAGTTACGTTGATCCGGCTTGGACCATAGTTACGCTGATCCAGCTTGGACCATAGTTACACTGATCCGGCTTGGACCATAGTTACGCTGATCTGGCTTGGACCAAGCTGTACAATATTTACCATATCTGATCAATATCTCAGGAAGCTGGAAATCACCAAGGTAGACACCACAATCTCCTCTAGCTTCTGGGTCCTGTAAGTTTGAAAAGGACAACAGGGGGCGCCAACTAAGTGTAGTAGATCGGTACGTTTATTAAAAAAGACAAATGGCAACTCACTTGTGAAACATTAAGAACCTGTATGAGAGACACCTGGTAACCCGAAATCCTGCTGAATGATAGGGGATCAAATCCTTCTTTCCCTCATGAACATGCAGATCAGTCATCATTTGTTAGACGCATTTCTGCTGAATTTGTTGTTGTATTCTGTCTCTCAGTGTTACACCGAACATTCCATTGTTAGACCGATCGTTTCTGTGTGAGGGGCGAACATTCCATTGTTAGACCGATCATTTCTGTGTGAGGGGCGAACATTCAACATCAGCCGGGGAGCAAATACGCATTTCCTTCCAGTCCAAACACTTTCACCCCCCTTCCAGTCCGGACGCTTTCACCCCCTTCCAGTCCGGACGCTTTCACCCCCCTTCCAGTCCAGACACTTTCACCCCCTTCCTGTCCGGACACTTTCACCCCCTTCCAGTCCGGACGCTTTCACCCCCCTTCCAGTCCAGAAACTTTCACCCCCTTCCTGTCCGGACACTTTCACCCCCTTCCAGTCCGGACACTTTCACCCCCCTTCCAGTCCGGACGCTTTCACCCCCTTCCAGTCCGGACACTTTCCCTCCCTTCCAGTCCGGACACTTTCACCCCCTTCCAGTCCGGACACTTTCACCCCCTTCCAGTCCGGACACTTTCACCCCCTTCCAGTCCAGACACTTTCACCCCCTTCCAGTCTGGACACTTTAACCCCCTTCCCCCCCAGGCCAATTTTCAGCTTTCAGCGCTATCACACGTTGAATGACAATTGCGCAGTCATGCAACACTGTACCCATATAAATTTTTTAGCATTTTTTTGAGACAGATAAAGCTTTAGTTTGGTGGTATTTATTCACCGCTGGGATTTTATTTTTTTGCTATGTAAATAAAAAAGTCCAAAAATTTTGAATAAAACTGTTTTTCTTATAAAATTTTGCAAATAAATACTCTTTCTTCATAAATCTTGGCCAAAATGTATTCAGTTATCTTTTTAGTAAAAAAAAAAAACCCCAAATTAGTTTATAACCAAAAATTATAATCTTTCAAAAAACATTTTTTAAATTTTTTATTTTATTTTTTTTTATATTACTATTTATGTTTTTTGTTTTTAACCTACTGTCACCCTAGCAGTACAGTGTCACCATGGCGACACTGTACTACTTGTGGGGGGTGATTAAGATTTTTTTTTTTTTACATTGATTGCTTTTTCACCCATAAAGGCTGTAAAAACAATCATTTCTCCTTCTCTCTGGCTGCATTCTTGCAGCCATTGAAAAATACTGTGTGAGCTGTGATTGGTCACAGCTTGTCACATGGTACAAGGCTGTTGTGAATAGCCCTGTACCATGTGATCTCTGTGATCATTCACAGATTTCACACGTAGTAAGCAATGATGTCAGAAGTGACATCTTGCTTACACCTATTCATGTGATCACTGATTGGCCAATCAGTGATCACATGATTGGGACCTCACACAGAGGTCCCGTACAGCGATCAGTGATCACGGTGCCGCAAGCGCACAATCCAAAATGGCGGCGGCCGTTTATGAACGGCAACCCGCCCCTGCGCTGCCACCATCCGGCAGTTTATATACAGCGGCCGGACGTGAAGTGGTTCAAATAATCCCTGGTGATCCTGCTGTCAAAGTTCTTGTTCTGGGGTGACAATGCTCTGCCCAAAGGATATATAAACCCAATCACTAAAAAGTGTAACATGTTAAGGTCATTTCAAAAGTATTTTTCAATATTTTTTAATCTGCAGCTTTTTCATAAAATAATCCCTGGTGATCCTGCCATCAAAGTTCTTCTTCTGGGGTGACAACGCTCTGCCCCTGTTCCCCAAATGTGCTTCTGTATTTTCAGCCTGGCATATGGAGACTACAAGAGCCTGTGTCAACACACATCATGCAGGAATGGTCATGTAAAAAAAATCTTATAAAATTTTGCAAATAAATTATGTTTTTCTTTTCATATGTTTAGTACAAAAATGTATTCTATTATATTTATTTGGTAAAAAATAACCCAAATTACTGTATATTATTTAGTCTGTATGAAAGAGTCCACAAATGATGGTATCAGGGGCGGACTGACCATTTGGAAACTCGGGCACTGGCAGTAGGGGGCCCCATGAGATGCCCCTGGTACCTTTTTCATAGGCTTTTTTGAGTTTGGGCAAGGACACAGGGGCCCCATGATCCCCTATTGCCCGGGGGCCCCATGAGTTGTCAGTCCTCCCCTGGATGGTATATATATTTGAAAATCAATCAAACCTGATGTACTGACTGATCTCATTTCTTGAAGCCATAAAATGTCAGGACAGTACAAATACCCCCAAAATGACCCCTTTTTGGAAAGTAGACAGTCTGAGGTATTTGGTAACAGGCATGGCAAGTTTTTTGAAGTTGTAATTTTTTTGTCACAATTATTAGCAAAATGAAAAATAATTTTCAAATAGTTGTCATTTTAATTTATTTCTCACACAAAGGCATACTTATTACACCCCAATACACATTCTGTTCCTCCTCCCAAGTATGGAGATACCACATGTATGAGACTTTTTTACAGTCTAGATGCATAGAGGGGCCAAAAATCCGAGGAGCACCTTCAGGCATTCTAGGCACATAAATTACCCATCTAATTTCCAGACTACCTATCACATTTTTGGATGCCCTGGAGCACCAGGACAGTAGAAACACCCACAAAATGACCCCATTTTAGAAAGAAAACACTCCAAGGTACAGGGGGCAAATACAAGGCCTGCCAGGCCTTGTCATCAGGATTTTGTTTTCTTTACGCTGTGATTACTTATTACAGTGATGATCACTGTAATAAGCAATCGGTAAGACACTGTATAAGTGTTTCACTCATGAAACCTTGAGTACTAGTGTGATGCTGTGATTGGTCACAGGTATCACATGGTATAGGACTGCTGTGATTGGCCATGGTACCATGTGATCGCTATGACCAATCACAGTGCTCATACAGTAGTAAACAATGAGATCATTGTTTACTACTGTTCATGTGCTCGCTGTGATTGACTACAGCGACCACATAGTACCATGGCCACATTGGTGACTGTCTGTGTCCATGGACAAAGAGGGTCAACGATCCTGCCACTGTGTGCTCCAGTCTGGCCATAGTAAATAAACAGTCTATCATGAATGCTGCTGCCAGACTCATCCACCTTACTAACCGTTCTGTATCAGCCATCCCTCTCTGCCAATCCCTCCACTGGCCTCCACTCAGTGTCCTCCACCTCTCTCTGCCAATCCTTCCACTGATATCCACTCAGTGTCCTCCACCTCTCTCTGCCAATCCCTCCACTGGCCTCCATTCAGTGTCCTCCATCCCTCTCTGCCAATCCCTCCACTGGCCTCCACTCAGTGTCCTCCACCTCTCTCTGCCAATCCTTCCACTGATATCCACTCAGTGTCCTCCACCCCCCCTCTGCTTATCCCTCCACTGGCCTCCATTCAGTGTCCTCCATCCCTCTCTGCCAATCCCTCCACTGGCCTCCACTCAGTGTCCTCCACCCCCCTCTGCCAATCCCTCCACTGGCCTCCACTCAGTATCCTCCACCCCTCTCTGCCAATCCCTCCACTGGCCTCCACTCAGTGTCCTCCACCCCCCTCTGCCAATCCCTCCACTGGCCTCCACTCAGTGTCCTCCACCCCTCTCTGCCAATCCCTCCACTGACCTCCACTCAGTGTCCTCCACCCCTCTCTGCCAATCCCTCCACTGGCTTCCCGTTGCCCAACGGATAAAATTCAAAACATTACCAATAACATATAAAGCCATTTATAACTCCGCCCCCAATTACATCACCAATCTTGTCTCCAAATATCACCCAAACCGTACTCTGCTCCTCCCATGACCTCCTGCTCTCTAGCTCCCTTGTCTCCTCCTCCCATGCTCGTCTCCAGGACTTCTCCAGAGCTTCCCCCATCTTCTAGAACTCTCTACCCCAATTTATCAGACTATCGCCTACTCTTCTCACTTTTAGGCGATCTCTGAAAACCTCTCTTCAGGGAAGCCTATCCTGCCCTCAGCTAATAATGGAATCTTCTACTCCTCCTACCAGTCCATCCCCCACAGTTACTACCTTTTGTACCACTAGCCACTCCCTCCTAGATTGTAAGCTCCCAGGATCAGGCCCTCATGTCCCTCTTGTATTGAACTGTATTGTTGCTGTATTGTCTCCCGTTATATTGTACAGCTCTGAGCAAACTGTTGGCGCCATATAAATCCTGTATATTAATAATAATAAATAATAATAATAATAACCAGGGGAGCGGAGGTTCCGCAAAGTAAAACTGTTCCCCCTCTCCCCTAGACAAAATGAGCTATTAACCCTTGCAGTGAGGGTGCAGCCCCGCTGCAAGGTAAACTTTTTTAGTTACCCGGAGTTGGGCTTTACAATTGATATAAACTCGAAATCAATGACAACTAGGGGTCTATTAATCAAAGGTTCTCTGGGCGTTTCGCCACGTAAAAATTCTCCTAAAAATTCTGTGGCGATCGAATCTCTGCCGACGTTTTATGCAGACGGCTGGTGGGCGAATATTTCTGGTGAAATCTTTGGGTTAATCTTATCAAATCAAACGGGTTATTTCCTGTCTGCCTGCAATAGCTGTCCATGGTGTTGAAATGGACAGAAATAAACAATCTGATCGGGTTTCTCGTCTTCAACTACTCAAGAAAAGCAACTGTATTTCCCTGTGTGTTGCTCGTATTCGGTTCCCCTCACTTTTTGTCTGGTAGAACGTTGTCAGGAGGACAGGAAGTGAGGGAATATCTCAGGTAGAAGCAAAAACCCAACTGGCTCTAGCACATCTTCCTTAGTAAAATATTCAAAGGCGAAGCGAGGGGCTCACTACTGTACGAGGGTATTTCATGCGCAATGACCCAAAAACTGTAAAAATTGAAGATGCTGCGCTGGGCTTTATGAATTCAGCAAAAAATAGGATTTGTTGGCATTTGTCCTCAGAATGAATTTCCTGAACCTAAGAAGAATCTGCCCTGACTGCAGAAGGGAAATGGAGATGTCATTCAGAACGTCTGATGTGTGTGTGGGGACCGCAGGAGTTCCTGGTGGGTATTCTTCATTTCAGAAAGTCACAGTGTAACCACAGAGGCATTAGGATACCATTGTGCTAGATGGAGCTTTTGGGGGAGGAGGGCAGGGAAGGAAGGGGGGGGGGTTGTTTGGACACTAAGCAGATGGTCCTGATCCCTGCCAAACAACCTGCAAATGCCAAGTCTACACATGTGTAGTAACCGTGCCGAATTCACACTTAAAGAGCCACTGCCACCTTATTCAGGGCAAATGACAGTGTCTGCTGATCATCCACCTTCTCAGTGAGGTATACTCACCAATCCACGCTTCCAGTGAGGTATACTCACCAATCCACGCTCCCAGTGAGGTATACTCACCAATCCACGCTCCCTCCCAGTGAGGTATACTCACTAATCCACGCTTCCAGTGAGGTATACTCACCAATCCACGCTCCCAGTGAGGTATACTCACTAATCCACGCTTCCAGTGAGGTATACTCACCAATCCACGCTCCCTCCCAGTGAGGTATTATTATTATTATACAGTATTTATAAAGCGCCGATAGTTCGCTCAGCGCTGTACATTACAGAGGGGGACAGAACATGTGACAGAACAATACCAATACAATGCAAAACACGAGGGGATCGAGGGCCCTGCTCTTTCGAGCTTACAATCTAGGAGGGAGGGGGTGGTGGCACAGGAGGAGATAGCTGTGGGGGATGGAGTGGTAGGAAGAGTGGAGGAGGTCGGCAAGTTAGCAGGGGGTGGGGTAGGCTTCCCTAAAGAGATGGGTTTTCAGGGTGCGCCTAAAGGAGAGGAGAGTAGGTGATAATCTGATGGGTTGGGGCAGGGAGTTCCAGAGGATGGGTGACACCCTGGAGAAGTCCTGGAGGCGGGCATGGGAGGAGGAGACCAGGGAACTAGAGAGAAGGAGGTCTTGTGAGGAGCGGAGTGTGTGTGCTGGGCGGTACTTGGATATTAGGTCAGTGATGTAGTTCGGGGCAGTATGGTAGACGGCTTTGTACGTCAGTGTTAGGATTTTGAATTTGATCCGTTGCGCAATCGGAAGCCAGTGGAGGGATTGGCAGAGGGGGGTGGAGGACACTGAGTGGAGGCCAGTGGAGGGATTGGCAGAGGGGGGTGGAGGACACTGAGTGGAGGCCAGTGGAGGGATTGGCAGAGGGGGGTGGCGGAGATGGAGCGGTTGGAAAGATGAATGAGTCTGGCAGCCGTATTCAGGATGGACTGAAGCGGGAATAGCCAGCGGCGAGGCAGGCCAGTGAGGAGGGAGTTGCAGTAGTCAAGTCGTGATATGATGAGGGAGTGGATGAGCTGTTTAGTGGTTTCTGGGGTTAGGAACGTGCGGATTTTGGCGATGTTGCGGAGGTGGAGTCTGCATGTTGCGGAGGTGGAGTCTGCATGTTGCGGAGGTGGAGTCTGCACGAGTTTGTTAAAGATTGGACTTGGGGCTGGAAGGATAGGTTGGAGTCCAGAATGACACCCAGTACTCTGGCCTGCGGGGCGGGTTTGATGGTAGCGTTGTTGGACGTGACGGAGAAGTCAATGGGGGGTGGTGTCCGGGCTGGGGGGAAGACAAGAAACTCGGTTTTGGAGAGGTTCAATTTAAGGAAGTGGAGCGACATCCAGTCTGATATGTCGCTCAGTAGGTGTGTGATTCGGGCTGAGACCAAGGGGGTGAGGTGGGGGGTTGAGAGATAGATTTTGTGTCGTCGGCATAGAGGTGGTAGTTGAAGCCGTGAGAGTGTATGAGTTGGCCAAGGGAGGAGGTATAGATGGAGAAGAGAAGGGGCCCGAGGACAGAGCCTTGAGGGACCCCAACAGAGAGGGGGAGTGAGGGGGAGGTGGTAGCATTATAGGTAACGCTGAAGGAGCGTTGTGACAGGTAGGATGAGAGCCAGGAGAGAGCAGAATCTCTGAGGCCGAGGGAGTGTAGTTTTTTGAGGAGGAGGGGGTGGTCGACTGTGTCGAAGGCCGCAGAGAGGTATACTCACCAATCCACGCTCCCTCCCAGTGAGGTATACTCACCAATCTACGCTCCCAGTGAGGTATACTCACCAATCCACGCTCCCAGTGAGGTATACTCCCCAATCCACGTTCCCTCCCAGTGAGGTATACTCACCAATCCACGCTCCCTCCCAGGGAGGTATACTGTTCAATCCACGCTCCCTCCTAGTGAGGTATACTCACCAATCCACGCTCCCTCCCAGGGAGATATACTGTTCAATCCATGCTCCTTCCCTTTGAGGTATACTCACCAATCCACGCTCCCTCCCACTGATGTATACTCACCAATCCATGCTCCCTTCCAGTGAGGTATACAAACCAATCCATGCTCCCTCCAAGTGAGGTATACTCACCAATCCACGCTCCCTCCCAGGGAGGTATACTGTTCAATCCACGCTCCCTCCTAGTGAGGTATACTCACCAATCCACGCTCCCTCCCACTGAGGTATACTCATCAATCCACGCTCCCTCCCACTGAGGTATACTCACCAATCCATGCTCCCTTCCAGTGAGGTATACAAACCAATCCATGCTCCCTCCCAGTGAGGTATACTCACCAATCCACGCTCCCTCCCAGTGAGGTATACTCACCAATCCACCCTCCCTGTGAGGTATACTCCCCAATCCATGCTCCCTCCCAGTGAGGTATACTCACCAATCCACGCTCCCTCCCAGTGAGGTATACTCACCAATCCACGCTCCCTCCCAGTGAGCTATACTCACCAATCCACGCTCCCAGTGAGGTATACTCACCAATCCACGCTCCCTCCCAGTGAGGTATACTCACCAATCCACGCTCCCTCCCAGGGAGGTATACTCACCAATCCACGCTCCCTCCCAGTGAGGTATACTCACCAATCCACGCTCCCTCCCAATGAGATATACTCACCAATCCACGCTTCTCCCAGTGAGGTATACTCACCAATCCACGCTCCCTCCCAGTGAGGTATACTCACCAATCCACGCTCCCTCCCAGTGAGGTATACTATCCAATCCATGCTCCCTCTCAGTGAGGTATACAAACTAATCCATGCTCCCTCCCAGTGAGGTATACTCACCAATCCACACTCCCTCCCAGTGAGGTATGCTCACCAATCCACCCTCCCTGTGAGGTATACTCACCAATCCAAGCTCCCTCCTAGTGAGGTATACTCTTCAATCCACGCTCCCTCCCAGTGAGGTATACTCACCAATCCACACTCCCTCCCAGTGAGGTATGCTCACCAATCCACCCTCCCTGTGAGGTATACTCACCAATCCAAGCTCCCTCCTAGTGAGGTATACTCTTCAATCCACGCTCCCAGTGAGGTATACTTACCAATCCATGCTCCCTCCCAGTGAGGTATACTCACCAATCCACACTCCCTCCCAGTGAGGTATGCTCACCAATCCACCCTCCCTGTGAGGTATACTCACCAATCCAAGCTCCCTCCTAGTGAGGTATACTCTTCAATCCACGCTCCCTCCCAGTGAGGTATACTCTTCAATCCATGCTCCCTCCCAGTGAGGTATACAAACCAATTTATGCTCTCCCAGCAAGGTATACTCACCAATCCATGCTCCCTCCCCAGTAAGGTATACTCACCAATCAATGCTCTCCCATCAAGGTATACTAACCAATCAACATTACACACACAGTATAATCACCAATCCATGCTCCCATGCAGCAATAATCCACCCTGAGTAAGTTTCAATATCAGAGCCTTCCTGGGTGGATGATGCCACTGCCCAGCTTAGGCCCAAGCACTCCCTCATAACCCCCATACCTAATAGATCCACTCCATTACAGCAACATAGTGAGAGCTCCAACAGAACAGAAAGGTGGTGAAGAAGCATACCCTTGGGTATACCTCTAAGGGGTGATTGGCTATCAAAGACACTATAACTTTGCTCTCAATGGGCAACATGATAGAGTCTCTTTAAGGGGATGGGTGTTGCGGTACAACCAGCAGGCTTCTGTCTGCAGAGTTTGGATGGTGGTTGTCCTTTCATTATGGTTTCGCAAGAGAAGTATATGATGTACAATGCAATAAATGTTTGCTTTTATTGCTAGAACTCTTTCTCCACATGTTATGGAGAGGAGGAGAGGTCAACATTTTCTGCCATCTTAACACAATACCTGTCCTAAGGTGAGAACACTCCCTTAACTGATATAATATGGTGACTGAATGTTGTCACCCTAAGACAGGAAGTGTGTTTCTGGTAGGATCTCCAGAAAAACATAAAGGGGGAAAAAGCTTGAAAAAAAAAAAAAACGAATGCAGCCACCACATCTTAGGACTGGTAATATGCAATATTTTAACTACTTGCCGACGGCAGATAGCTGAATGACGGCTACACTGCGGCCAGCCAGTTCTGGGTGGACGTCATATGACGTCCTCCCAGAATGCGCTCTCCTGCGCGCCCCCGGCGATCTCCGTGATCGCTGTGTCCTACGGACACAGCTGATCACGTGACGTGATAAAAGGCCAATCACAGCGGCCTTTTACCACGTGATCAGCCGTGTCCAATGACATGCTGATCACCGGGAAATGCAAATGCCGGTTCTCGGCTGCACTTTCCTCACGCTGTCAGATCATGAGGAAAGTGCTGCCGAGAACCAGCAGTTGTCAGAGCGGGGATCGGCACCGATCATCAGGGTCACTGATCATCAGTGCCCTGATGATTGGTGCCCAGCAGTGCTACACACAAGTTCCGCCCACCTGTGCCCAGCAATGCACCCACCTGTGCCCAGCAGTGCGCCCACCTGTGCCCAGAAGTGCCACCTACCTGTGCCCAGTAGTGCCACCCACCTGTGCCCACCCACCTGTGCCCACCAGTGCCACCCACCTGTGCCCACCAGTGCCACCCACCAGTGCCCATCAGTGCAGCCCCGCAGTGCTGCCAGTCAGTGCCACCAGTCAGTGTCCAGCAGTGGTGCCAGTCAGTGCCCAGCAGTGATGTCAGTCAGTGCTACCTATTAGTGCTGTCTATCAGTACCCATTATCAGTGTCGCCTATCAGTGCCACCAATCAGTGCCGCATATCAGTGCCACCTATCCATGACACCTCATTAGTGCTGCCTATCAGTGCCGCCTATCCGTGCCACCTCATCAGTGCCGCCTATCAGTGCCCATCAGTGCTGCCTCATCAACGCACATCAGTGAAGAAGAAAAATTACCTGTTTGAAAAATTTTATAATAGAAACAAAGAAACTTATTTTTTTTTCAAATTGTTTTGCAATTTTTTTGCTTATAGCACAAAAAGTAAAGCAACGATTAAATACCACCAAAAGAAATCTCTATTTGTGAGAAAAAAATGATAAAAATTTCATATGGGTACAATCTTGCATGACCGCGCAATTGTCAGTCAAAGTGCGACAGCGCTGAAAGCTGAAAATTGGCCTGGTGAATAAGGGGGTATAAGTGCCCTGTAGGCAAGTGGTTAAAGTAGAACTATAGCCAACACTTTCTTTTTTCATTTTAGAAAGAGTAAAGTTGGGTCACCCCTGTCAGATTTGTTTTTTGCCATTCCATTGCGGAGATTTCCCATTGCTTCCTGTCCCATAGCCATACAGGAAGTGAGAGGAAATCCTTGCAAATTAAGGAAATTCCTTGGGGACCCCAGCTTGCCAGAACTATTGTCCTCATTGGAACACGTCCCCTCTATTACTTTTCTGTGGGCAACCCAAAATTTGGGATTACCTTTTACTTTCAATGATAATGGTAGATAAGACATATAAAGTGGGGGAATATCCCTGATGGGGGCACAGACAGCAATAAAACTGATTGTTCTAATCCCTCTCCACTCTATCCAAAACTAAACAAAAAGGTTTTGCCTGCAGTTATACTTAAAGCGGAGTTTCACCCAAAAGTGGAAGCTCCACTTATTCGCCTCCCCCCCTCCCACTGCCATATTTCTGGGATCTTCTGGGGGGGAGCAGGTACTTGGTTTTGACAGGTACTCGCTCCCTCTTCTGGCTCAGTTGGAAGTTGGGCACCCCCCCCCCCCCCCCCGCAGCCCTCTGGGAATCTCAACAGGTCCCAAAGGACTGTGGCCCATTCTCAAAGCGCAGCGCCAGTAGGAAACCAGCTGTGAAGGCTTCATTGCCAGTTTCCCTTAGTCAAGATGGCACCCGACAGCCGTTTGAAGAATCGCCTCGGGGTAAAGACACCCATGGATCCCTGGACAGGTAAGTGCCCTAATATTAAAAGTCAGCAGCTACAGTATTTTGTTTTTTGGTGGGGGGCAGAGGCTGGAACTCTGCTTTAAAATCTTTGTCCTTGGTTTTGGAAACACTTTAGAAGCAACACTGTATCATTGGGAAATCTTGGTCTCATCTGGATTCTCACTCTCACGATCAATGGATCCAGTCCTGAACCCCCCCAGACTTCCACCCCCCATACAGTTGCCAAACCAAGTATCATTTTTAGGATAGGGCATTAGGTGGTTAAAAATATAAAACCCAAAGATCAGGGGCGGACTGACAACTCATAGGGCCCCCGGGCAATAGGGGATCATGGGGCCCCTGTGTCCTCGCCCACACCCAAAAAGCCTATGAAAAAGCCAATGAAAGGTACCAAGAGCATCTCATGGGGCCCCCTACTGACCCCGGGCCCTCGGGCAGTGCCCGAGTGCTCGAATGGTCAGTCCGCCCCTGCCAAAGATCGTCCCTTTAGAAGAGTTAGACATACGGCCCACTCTGTGTAGAATCAGCGAGTGGATAGAGAGAGAGAGAGCGGAGTTGTTTATTTAACTGCATTCCTTCTATTATGTGTTATAAATAATTAAATCGGCTCGTTATTTTGGTTCCTATATTTCAAGCCAGCTGTCTGTTTATCTGAGAACGATGAGAACATCCAGAGTTTAGCGGACCTTCCCAGAGTACTCGGCAAACACGTACTTTAAGCTTCCAATTTCCATATAAATGTACAATAAACAGGCCTGTTTATTGATGTTTGGTTTGCAGGGATACTGCAAGGTGTTTCAGAAACAAGGAAATGACATGGACTGTACAGGAAAAATAAATGGTTACAGCTATAAAAAGTATATATTCAATAATAATAAAAAAAAAAATAATATTAAAACAAAATAAAAATAATAATTATATATATATATATAATGTATTAAATGTTATATATTAAACATCAATCTATATCTATATAGAGTGCTTATTGATTGGTTTGCAGGGATGCCGCAAGGAAATGACATGGACAGTACAGGAAAAATAAATGGTTACAGCTATAAAAAGTAATTATTCAATAAAAATAATACATATATATATATATATATATATATATATATATATATAAATAAAATGTTCTATATTAAACATGTTATATATAGGGTGCTTACTGATGTTTGCCGCAAGGAAATGACATGGACTGTACAGGAACAATAAATGGTTGCTGCTATAAAAAGTATACATTCAATAAAAAATATAAATTATAGATACAGTTGCAAGAAAAAGTATGTGAACCCCTTGGGATTACGTGGAGTTTTGCATGAATTGGGCATAAAATGTGCTCTGAACGTCATCTAAGTCACAACAATAGAAGAACACAGTCTGCTGAACATAATACTACACAAACATTAGATGTTGCCATGGTTTAATTGCACATAACATGTAAACATTCACAATGCAGGGAGGAAAAAGTATGTGAACCTTTGGACTTAATAACTGGTTGACCCTCCTTTGGCAGCAATAACCTCAACCAAACGTTTCCTGTAGTTGCAGATCAGACCTGCACAACGATCTGGAGTCATTTTGGACCACTCCTCTTCACAAAACTGTTTCAGTGTAGCAATATTCTTGGGATGTCTGGTGTGAATCGCTCTCTTAAGGTCATGCTACAGCATTTCAAACGGGTTGAGGTCAGGACTCTGACTGGGCCACTCCAGAAGGCGTATTCTGTGCTGTTGCAGCCATTGTTTTGTTGAATTACTTGTATGCTTTGGGTCATTGTCCTGTTGCATCACCCATCCTCTGCGGAGCTTCAGTTGGCGGACAGATGGTCGTACGTTTTCCTACAAAATGTCTTGATAAACTCTGGAATTCATTTTCCCATCAATGACAACAATCCGTCCAGGCCCTGAGGCAGCAAAGCAGCCCCAAACCATGATGCTCCCTCCGCCATGTTTCACAGTGGGGATGAGGTTTTGATGTTGGTGTGCTGTGCCTTTTTTTCTCCACACATAGTGTTGTGTGTTCTTCCCAAACAACTCAATCTTGGTTTCATCTGTCCACAGTATATTTTGCCAGTAGTGCTGTGGAACATCCAGGTGCTCTTTTGCAAACTTCAAACGTGCTGCAATCTTCTTTTTGGACAGCAATGGCGTCCTCCGTGGTGTCCTCCCATGTACTCCATTCTTGTTTAATGTTTTCCTGATTGTAGATGTGTCAACAAAAATGTTAGCATGTGCCAGAGATTTCTGTAGGTCTTTAGCTGACACTCTGGGATTCTTCTTTACCTCATGCAGCATTCTGCGCTGTGCTCTTGCAGTCATTTTTACAGGATGACCGCGCCTAGGGAGAGTAGCAACAGTGCTAAACTTTCTCCATTTGTAGACAGTCTGTCTTACCGTGGACACATGAACGTCAAGGCTGTTGGAGATACTTTTGTAACCCTTTCCAGCTTCATGCAAGTCAACAATTCTTGATCGTAGGTCTTCTGAGAGCTCTTTTCTGCGAGGCATGGTTCACATCAGACAGTACTTCTTGAAACCAGTAAACCCAAAACAGGTGTGTGTTTTTTAAGGGCAGGACAGCTGTCAGCAACACATCCAATATCATCACACTGATTGGAGTCAAGGTTGGCTCACTCCTGGCTCCAATTAGCTCTGGGAGAAGTCATTAAGCTAGGGCCTCACATACTTTTTCCTCCCTGCACTGTGAATGTTTACATGTTATGTGCAATTAAACCATGGCAACATCTAATGTTTGTGTAGTATTATGTTCAGCAGACTGTGTTTTTCTATTGTTGTGACTTAGATGACGTTCAGAGCACATTTTATGCCCAATTCATGCAAAACTCCATGTAATCCCAAGGGGTTCACATACTTTTTCTTGCAACTGTATATATATATATGTGTGTGTATTAAATGTTCTATATTAAACATCAATCTATATCTATATGGAGTGCTTATTGATGATTGGTTTGCAGGGATGCCCAAAGATAATGACATGGATTGTACAGGAAAAATAAATGGTTCAAGCTATAAAAAGTAATTATTCAATAAACAACTATAAATTTTATATATATATATATGTGTGTATTAAATGTTCTATATTAAACATCAATCTATATAGAGTGATTACTGATGTTTGGTTTGCCGCAAGGAAATGACATGGACAGTACAGGAAAAATAAATGGTTACAGCTATAAAAAGTATATATTAAATAAAAAAATATAAATTATACATATGTGTATATATATATATATATTTATTAAATGTTCTATATTAAACCTCAATCTATATCTATATAGAGTGCTTATTGACGTTTGGTTTGCCGCAAGGAAATGAAATTGAAAAATAAATTGTCCCGGCTATAAAAATATAGATTAAATCTTCTATAACTCCGCTTTTATTTATTACATTTTATTGTAATTAACATAATTCATAATATTGATAAATTTTAAACTTTACTCTCTCAATCAACATGAATTATTTTTAATCCTTAGTAAATAGAAAGATATACTATATTTGCTTGTTTTTTGTTTTTTTTTTATAATTTTCTTCAGTCACTTCCTGGTTTATGGCCTAGGCAAAAATGATGTCATGCATCCCAGGAGTCTTCTCTATCTGGAAGAGGGGTGGCAGGGTTTTCTCAGCTAAGCACACCCTCCTGCTTGCATGCCTGAGCTAAGGGCGGATGGATACCAGGGAGTAAATGCTACATGAATTATTTGCCCTTACTCAAGTTGGCCACTGCTAAAAATACTATTTTGTTGAGAAGTAATTTCTCAACAAAATAATGCATGGAGACACGGATGGATGGCGGACTTTGCTTTGGTTATTAACCACCTCCCGACCGCCATATAGTAATATGACGGGCGCAAGGCGGTTCTCTTGTTCTGGCTCATGACTTTAGCTGCAGTCATGATCCCGGTATGACCACTTCAACCAATGCCATTTATAAAACGGCGAACAGAGAAAAAGTTGTTACCTTTTGTACCACCAGCCCCTCCCTCTTAGATTGTAAGCTCCCAGGATCAGGGCCCTCCTATCCCTCTTGTATTGAACTGTATTGTTGCTGTATTGTTTCTCTCAGGGGCGGACTGACCATTTGGGAACTCGGGCACTGCCCGAGGGCCCTGGGTCCAGTAGGGGGCCCCATGAGATGCCTCTGGTACCTTTCATAGGCTTTTTTGGGTGTGGTTTGAGTGTGGGCAAGGACACAGGGGCCCCATGATCCCCTATTGCCCGGGGGCCCCATGAGTTGTCAGTCCACCCCTGGTCTCCCTTTATATTGTAAAGCGCTGAGCAAACTGTTGGCGCCATATAAATCCTGTATAATAACAGTAATATTTATGTGCCCGGAAGCCGATGCGGCTGGTCGCATCCTTACCTGGCTCCCTGATGGGACGGGAGAGCCTGGTAAAGGCAAAAGAAGTGGTGGGGTTGACCCTTTCTGCTGCTTGTAAAAGTGATCTAGTGGCTGTATAGCTGCTTTGATCACTTTTATGTGACAGGGAATCACCAGCTGAAAAGAATACCAGGATCCTGACTTTAGCTGCAGTCATTATCCCGGTCAGGGGCGTATTTACCACAAGGCAAACAAGGCATTTGCCTAGGGTAGCATTTTTCAGGGGGGCAGCACTACCTCCCAGAAGAAGGGACACATGAGCCATAGGGACCAGGAGGGATCCGAGAGAGGCTACGGGCTGCTTGATGGTGTATACAGAGCCCGACTCTCGTTCCCGGGGATGTCTGGAGCTTTGAAGGTGAGTGTCTCTCTCTCGCTGGGGTAGGGGGAGGGATATGTGTGTTAGTGAAAAGTTAGGGGCAGGGGTGTTGTTGGTCAATGTCAGGCTCTCTCCCCAGGGGGTGGGGGTGCATCTGATTATTGTGTTGCCTAGGGCAGCACAAAACCTAAATACACCACTGATCCCGGTATGACCACTTCAACCAACACCATTTATAAAATGGCGAACAGAGAGAAAGTTGTTGAATAGGGTTTTCAGTTTGTGGTGCTCGGATACAGTTCAGTTCTGCTTTAATCAGGGCCAGGGGTGGACTGACAGCTCATGGGGCCCCCGGGCAATAGGGGATCATGGGGCCCCTATGTCCTTTCCCACTGTAAGGAATTTCCGGTGAAACGAATTGTGAATAGAAATGCGCATGCGCATAGAAACGTACGGAGAAGGATGACCGGTTGTGCACATGCACGCGGAAATGTGCGATCGCACACACGCACGGCGAAGATTGGCGCCAGACTGACTATTTAAAGGGTGTCCCTGCCCATGTTGAGTGCTGACTGGTCTTCAGCTCCCCAGTATCCTGCTTGTTCCTGTGTGATTCCTTTGTTGCTGACCCGGCTTGTTCCTCACCTGACTCTGATTGCTCTCCTGCTCCTGGTTCCTGACTTCGGTTCTGCTCCTGACCTTGGCTTTCCTTCTGATTCTGTACCGCGCTGCCCGACTGTTGATGACCCGGCTATTCCCATGACACCGCTCCTGTCTCTTACCCTCACTACCTGCCTTGCTCTGGTGCACACCTGGCAATCTACAAGACCTGCTCTGCTTGTTACTACCGTGCCTGGATCAGAGGATCATCAGTCTTCCAAGGTCATCATCTGCAAGAGCTGCAAACCACAACTACTGGCACTCTTGTTCCTCTGGGTCCTAGACTCCCTCTGTTCCAACTCCAGTGGGGGTCAGGGCTACTGACAGAAGTGAGGCCGACCTCGTCCATCAGGTACGTGACACCCACACTCAAACCACACCCAAAAAAGCCTATGAAAGTTACCAAGGGCATCTCATGGGGCCCCCTACTGACCCCAGGCCCTCGGGTAGTGCCCGAGTTCCCAAATGGTCAGTCCGCCCCTGATCAGGGCCGACCAGGAAGTACACACAACAGCACTGAATTCTGACATGATCGCCAGGTATTTTGTTTTTTTATGGAACAAACATAAGAAAATGCTTGTAATTGTATATTTAACAGACCAAAAAACAGCAAATAGGAGAACTAACAAGTACCTATTGATGACAAGAAATTGAATTTGGTATAATTGGTGCTGACACTTCAAATGCAGAAAATTTAACATCAATGATCCTTGCCAAATATCAAACATTCTAATTTTCAGGAACCAGCAGAGATTTTGAGATTACAATACGAGGAATCGTTTTTGAATCGTAGAGTTACTTCAAAAGCTAAAATGTGAAAAAGAGTACCTAGCTATGTTTACAGGGTCTGATGCCTAGACTGACGCACCTCCATCTCTTACAGGCGCAGGGCAGGAGATGAATTCTTTTCTTTTGGTACACAGTTCTGGTTACATCCTGGTCAGCTGAGTCTGTTTTTTATGTAAGATGTGGGGGTTGGGGTTGGTTTGCTTCGTTTGGTGACCACTTTTCATACTTTTGCCAAAAGTATTGAGACACCTGCCTTTCCACGCACATGAACTCTAATGTCCTCCCAGTCTTAGTCTGTAGGGTTCAATATTGAGTTGGCTCCGCCCTTTCCACGCACATGAACTCTAATGTCCTCCCAGTCTTAGTCTGTAGGGTTCAATATTGAGTTGGCCCCGCCCTTTCCACGCACATGAACTCTAATGTCCTCCCAGTCTTAGTCTGTAGGGTTCAATATTGAGTTGGCTCCGCCCTTTCCACGCACATGAACTCTAATGTCCTCCCAGTCTTAGTCCGTAGGGTTCAATATTGAGTTGGCTCCGCCCTTTGCAGCTATAACAGCTTCAACTCTTCTGGGAAGGCCGTCCACAAGGTTTAGGAGGGTGTCTATGGGAAGGTTGGACCATTCTTCCAGAAGCACATTTGTCAGGTCAGGCACTGATGTCGGGGGAGGAGGCCTGGCTCGCAGTCTCCACTCTAATTCATCCCAAAGGTGTTCTATGGGGTTGAGGTCAGGACTCTGTGCAGGACAGTCAAGTTCCTCCACCCCAAACTCACTCATCTACCGAGTCTCCCATGAGGGCTGTGTTTTCCAAAGAAGTGCAGGGACTTCTTTCCCTGCGTGTAACGGGTACAGGAGTCCATTCAAATGAATGGGCTCTCATGCCCGTGCAAATCGTGACCCTCATGGCCGCAGAGATGTGAACCGGGAGTCAGTGTCTGGATTTAGACCTGCAACCTCTGTGGTGTCTGGCTGTAGCTGTACCTAAGATGCTGGACAGCTCCCTGTCTGATCCCTTAGGACAATTTTGTCTCTTGTTTCTTGTGAACCTTGAACTCTCTGCTCCTCCCATGAACTTCCTGATTTAAAGCGGAGTTCCACTCACGCTGTCAAAAAATAAAAGTCAGCAGCTACAAAAACTGTAGCTGCTGACTTTTAAAAAAAAAACACACACTCACCTGTCCCTCGGTGTGTCCCCCGCAGCCCGTTCTACCAGCCGTCTTCTCTCCTTGGCGCTGGCATCTTCAGTGTGGGCACCCGGCTGGGACAGCTTGAGGCTTCACAACCGGGTACCCACTGCGCATGCGCGAGTAGCGCTGCACTTCCTGAATGGTCCTGTAGTCTTCTGGGACCGGTCATGTGTCCCAAATGACTACGGGGAGGGAGAAAGGGAGGATACCTTCCACTTCCGATCACCTAGGCCAGGGGTAGGCAACCTGTGGCTCTCTAGATGTTGTGGAACTACATTTCCCATGAGGCATTGCAAAGATTACAGAACTGACAGTTACAGCTATGACTTGCAGAGGCATGATGGAACTTGTAGTCCTGCGGCTCTCAGGTTGCCTACACCTGGCCTAAGAGAACGGAGCGGAAGTGGGAGTGTGTACCTGTCAAATTCAAGTACCTGCTCCCCCCCCCCCCCAAAGGTGCCAATCCTTAATGGGGAGCGGGGGGCCAATCTTTAAAGTTGAACTTCCCTTTTTGGGTGGAGCTCCGCTATAAGTCATGTCTCTGCACTTCCTGTTTGCCAGATTATTGTGCTGATATCTTGCTCCTTTGTGTACCTGCAGCTTTCCTTATGTCCACTGCCACTTGTTACCGACCTTTGGCTTGTTTATGGACTACTCTGCTTGATCCCCACCTGCTATATCTGCTACTGGACCCCAGCTAGCTCACCTCCTGGTGGGGTGGTCTTGAGGACTGTGATCTGGTACTAACATGCAGCAAAATCCATCTCCACCATCAGGAGCTCTGGTGAATACCAGTTAGTGCTTAGACCAGGGGGTCTCCAAACTGCACCCCGTGGACCAAATGTGGCCCTTTGGTTGCCTTTTTCCGGCGCTTGTGGCACTATTCCTCCCATCAACGAAAACAAGGAGGCACCATTCCTTCCAAAGACATCAACAGTGGGGAATAATTTCTCTCACTGACACCAACAATGGGGTATTTTTTCTTCCAATGACACCAGTGATTGGTACTATTCCTCCCACGACACCAGCAATGAGGCATAATTCCTCCCACTGATATAAACAATTAGACCCTATGGTCCCCAATGATACTAATGGGGCACTATTCCTCCCACTGACACTAATGATGGGGCACTATTCCTCCCTGTGACACCAATGATGGGGCACTATTCCTCCCACTGACACCAATGATGGGACACTATTCATCCACTGACACCAATGATGGGACACTATTCATCCACTGACACCAATGATGGGGCACTATTCCTCCCACTGACACCAATGATGGGACACTATTCCTCCCACTGACACCAATGATGGGGCACTATTCCTCCCACTGACACTAATGATGGGGCACTATTCCTCCCACTGACACTAATGATGGGGCACTATTCCTCCCTGTGACACCAATGATGGGGCACTATTCCTCCCACTGATACCAATGATGGGACACTATTCCTCCCACTGATACAAATGATGGGGCACTATTCCTCCCACTGATACCAATGATGGGACACTATTCCTCCCACTGATACAAATGATGGGGCACTATTCCTCTCACTGACACCAATGATGGGGCGCTATTCCTCCCACTGATACCAATGATGGGACACTATTCCTCCCACTGACACCAATGATGGGGCACTATTCCTCCCACTGATACCAATGATGGGGCACTATTCCTCCCACTGACACCAATGATGGGGCACTATTCCTCCCACTGACACCAATGATGGGGCACTATTCCTCCCACTGACATCAATGATGGGGTACTATTCCTCCCACTGACACCAATGATGGGGCACTATTCCTCCCACAAATACCAATGATGGGGCACTATTCCTCCCACTAATATCAATCATGGGGCACTATTCCTTCTCCAAGCCCGAGACATTGTTTACTCCCACTGACACTGGGGTATTTTTTTATTTCCACTGGCCACTCTGGCGCCCCTAAAGTCTGAAGAACAGTAAATTGTCCCTTGTTTAGAAAGTTTGGAGACCCCTGGCTTAGACCCTGCCCCTTTGGTCAGCCTGTGTCATCCCCCAGGGTGACCTGCTTGTGCACCTATTCAGCTGGTTGGTGGGAGCCTCTCTACTGATATAACTACTGGCCTCTGAGCGTGACACTTTGTGTGGTGATTGGCTGGAATGCTCTGCTTCATGCCAGTTGGCCCCCATTTTATATGGACAGAATATAGATTTTATATGTCAAGGCTGACAGGAGCCAGCTGGCTAGTGCTTGTGTAAAAATCAAAGCAAAGTGAGCGCTCTCTAGTACAGCAGCTAAAGCACTAAGGTAACCATATGAAACCTCCAGAGAACAAAGTATATCAATAAAGTGCAGCGCTATTGAATCAGTCAAAGATGTATTCGGGGTATAATCAAAATATAATAGTTCGTGAATAAATGATGAAATATGATCCAGAAGTAAGCAAAAATCAAAATGCTGGTGCTCAGAAGGAATGGTAAAGTTGCGCACTCACCAGATGCGCATAGGACATACGCATTAATATATCCACCACGGAACGCTTAGGGTGTGGGGTATGACAGGTGTGTTTTGATCTTCCTTCAAGGGATAGGGCAGCACAGCAGTGAATCTGTAGATTTAGGTGAAGTCTGCTCGTCCAGAGGTCCCCTTTAGGATGGATGGATCTGCAACCTGCTTACAGGGATTCCCTCCTCTGGTTACTGGATCAGTAAGGAACTTCCACTGGCTCTGTAATTGAATGGCTCCATAAAAGAGCCATAAAAAAGGTGCCCATAGCGAAGTATTCCTTTAAAATTTATTCCATGGAAACAGGTAATATACAGTATTGCAGAGTGAACTGACCAGGGGCGGACTGACTATTTGGAAACTCGGGCACTGCCCGAGAGCCCGGGGTCAGTAGGGGGCCCCATGAGATGCCCCTGGTACCTTTTTCATAGGCTTTTTTGAGTTTGGGCAAGGACAGGGGCCCCATGATCCCCTATTGCCCAGGGGCCCCATGAGTTGTCAATCCGCCCCTGGAACTGACCATACATAAAGATGGCTGCCGGACCTGCACGTGGCTCCGGCGGCGTGACGTCACAGCGTGTTGGTTCCACTGCACTTTATTGATATACTTTGGCTAGTGCTTATGTTTTGGCCAATGTTTTCAGCCTCTTTATCAGCCAGAGCACATGTTGGGCTCCAGGAGTAGACTGAACTCTACCACGTCACCACGTCTCCTATACTGCGCGTTCCATTCACAAAACATTCTTTCCCCCATGAAATATAACAAAGGAGACGGTGAAATAATATCTTTCATGCCATTTCTATTTTCTATATCATTAATTCTCTATTTTTTCTCATCTCTCCAAAAGCTGGAATGAATGCACTTTACATCTGCTTGAATTAAATATTTTTTCTCTATTTCAATAGTCTGAATGTTACCGGATCGCAAAAAATGTATTCAAAGATCAATGATGAGAAAGCAGCGGTTAGTAAATGACGAGCTCTCCAACCGTACCTTCTTCCCGTGGATATTGTGAAGGGAATTGCAGAGAGTGATGGAAATGAGAATTGAAGGAAGGATGGATGGCTTGCAATTTATTCTGGAGAACGCTCCACACCACAGCGATATTGCCAGACAGACTTGTCAAGCAACATCCAGAGCGCGGCTCGAAGGAGAAAACCGAAACATTTCCATACAGCGTATTAGTAGGATTCCCAGCTGAGGAGCTTTATATCCGGACTTCTGAGTATGTGTTCCACTCTATTCTGCTGGGCCGCGACCTTCCTCCCGAAGGGCCCCAGCTAACGGGTTGTTCTGAAAGGTACGGTTGTCACACTAGGCTTGGAATGACCCGCTGCATCGCCGAAAAAGCCTGGGTAGCACTATATCTTATGAATGAAAGTATCCTGGCTGGAATGACTCAGATTGATCTGTAGCTGGTGGTCTGAAAATAGTTCCGGTGCTGCTCAAAGAACGATGACAATAGGAGCGGCACTGTCCGGCGGAACGCCAGATCATCGGACTTCATGTGTGGGCAGCTCTGGCTTCTGCCCAAAGGTAAAGTACTACCTCTGATGCCAATGATTTGGGGGGGGGGCATTCATCCCTGGGGCCCTCTATTCCAATGATTCCTGTGGTATCCGACTAACATCAATGATTAGGGAAAGATATCCTTCCCTGGTTGCAAATAATTCACTGATATCAATGATTTGGGGGAGATATCCTTCCCTGGTGGCAGATAATTCACTGATATCAATGATTTGGGGAAGATATCCTTCCCTGGTGGCAGATAATTCACTGATATCAATGATTTGGGGAAGATATCCTTCCCTGGTGGCAGATAATTCACTGATATCAATGATTTGGGAAAGATATCCTTCCCTGGTGGAAAATAATTCACTGATATCAATGATTTGGGGGATCTATTCTTCCCTGGTGGAAAATAATTCACTGATATCAATGATTTGGGGGATCTATCTTTCCCTGGTGGCAAATAATTCACTGATATCAATGATTTGGGGGGGGGGGGCATTCATCCCTGGGGCCCTCTATTCCAATAATTCCTGTGGTATTCACTATCCGACTAACATCAATGATTTGGGGAAGCAATCCTTCCCTGGTGACAAATAATTCACTGATATCAATGATTTGGGGAAGCTATTCTTCCCTGGTGGCAAATAATTCACTGATATCAATGATTTGGGGAAGATATCCTTCCCTGGTGGCAGATAATTCACTGATATCAATGATTTGGGGAAGATATCCTTCCCTGGTGGCAGATAATTCACTGATATCAATGATTTGGGGAAGATATCCTTCCCTGGTGGCAGATAATTCACTGATATCAATGATTTGGGGAAGATATCCTTCCCTGGTGGCAGATAATTCACTGATATCAATGATTTGGGGAAGATATCCTTCCCTGGTGGCAGATAATTCACTGATATCAATGATTTGGGGGGGGGGGGGGCATTCATCCCTGGGGCCCTCTATTCCAATAATTCCTGTGGTATTCACTATCCGACTAACATCAATGATTTGGGGAAGCAATCCTTCCCTGGTGACAAATAATTCACTGATATCAATGATTTGGGGAAGATATCCTTCCCTGGTGGCAGATAATTCACTGATATCAATGATTTGGGGGAGATATCCTTCCCTGGTGGAAAATAATTAACTGATATCAATGATTTGGGGAAGCTATCCTTCCTGGTGGCAAATAATTCACTGATATCAATGATTTTGGGGAAGCTATCCTTCCTGGTGGCAAATAATTCACTGATATCAATGATTTTGGGAAGCTGTCCTTCCCTGGTGGCAGATAATTCACTGATATCAATGATTTGGGGAAGATATCCTTCCCTGGTGGCAAATAATTCACTGATATCAATGATTTGGGGGATCTATTCTTTCCTGGTGGAAAATAATTCACTGATATCAATGATTTGGGGAAGCTTTCCTTCCCTGGTGACAAATAATTCACTGATATCAATGATTTGGGGAAGATATCCTTCCCTGGTGGCAGATAATTCACTGATATCAATGATTTGGGGGAGCTATCCTTCCCTGGTGGAAAATAATTAACTGATATCAATGATTTGAGGGAAGTTTTCCTTCCCTGGTGGCAGATAATTCACTGATATCAATGATTTGGGGAAGATATCCTTCCCTGGTGGCAAATAATTCACTGATATCAATGATTTGGGGAAGCTTTCCTTCCTTGGTGGCAAATAATTCACTGATATCAATGATTTGGGGAAGATATCCTTCCCTGGTGGCAAATAATTCACTGATATCAATTATTTGGAGAAGCTTTCCTTCCCTGGTGGCAAATAATTCACTGGTATCAATGATTTGGGGGAGCTATCCTTCCCTGGTGGCAAATAATTCACTTATATCAATGATTTGGGGGAGCTATCCTTCCTGGTGGCAAATATTTGACTGATATCAATGATTTGGGGAAGCTATCCTTCCTGGTGGCAAATAATTCACTGATATCAATGATTTGGGGAAGATATCCTTCCCTGGTGGCAAATAATTCACTGATATCAATGATTTGTGGAAGCTTTCCTTCCCTGGTGGCAAATAATTCACTGATATCAATGATTTGGGGAAGATATCCTTCCCTGGTGGCAAATAATTCACTGATATCAATGATTTGGGGGATCTATTTTTCCCTGGTGGCAAATAATTCACTGATATCAATGATTTGGGGAAGCTATTCTTCACTGGTGGCAAATAATTTACTGATATCAATGATTTGGGGAAGATATTCTTCCCTGGTGGCAAATAATTCACTGATATCAATGATTTGGGGGAAGCTTTCCTTCCCTGGTGGCAGATAATTCACTGATATCAATGATTTGGGGAAGCTATTCTTCACTGGTGGCAAATAATTTACTGATATCAATGATTTGGGGAAGATATTCTTCCCTGGTGGCAAATAATTCACTGATATCAATGATTTGGGGGAAGCTTTCCTTCCCTGGTGGCAGATAATTCACTGATATCAATGATTTGGGGGATCTATTCTTCCCTGGTGGCAAATAATTCACTGATATCAATGATTTGGGGGAGATATCCTTCCCTGGTGGCAAATAATTCACTAACATCAATGATTTGGGGAAGATATCCATCCATGCTGGCAAATAATTCACTGATATCAATGATTTGGGGAAGTTTTCCTTCCCACGTGGCAGATAATTCACTGATATCAATGATTTGGGGAAGTTTTCCTTCCCACGTGGCAGATAATTCACTGATATCAATGATTTGGGGAAGATATCCTTCCCTGGTGGCAAATAATTCACTGATATCAATGATTTGGGGGAGCTATCCTTCCCTGGTGGCAAATAATTCACCGATATCAATGATTTGGGGGAGCTATCCTTCCCTGGTGGCAGATAATTCACTGATATCAATGATTAGGGGGATCTATTCTTTCCTGGTGGAAAATAATTCACCGACATCAATGATTTGGGGGATCTATTCTTTCCTGGTGGAAAATAATTAACTGATATCAATGATTTGGGGAAGCTTTCCTTCCCTGGTGACAAATAATTCACTGATATCAATGATTTGGGGAAGATATCCTTCCCTGGTGGCAGATAATTCACTATATCAATGATTTGGGGGAGCTATCCTTCCCTGGTGGCAAATAATTCACTGATATCAATGATTTGAGGGATCTATTCTTCCCTGGTGACAAATAATTCACTGATATCATTGATTTGGGGAAGCTATTCTTCCTGGTGGCAAATAATTCACTGAAATCAATGATTTGGGGAAGATATCCATCCATGCTGGCAAATAATTCACTGAAATCAATGATTTGGGGAAGATATCCATCCATGCTGGCAAATAATTCACTGACATCAATGATTTGGGGAAGTTTTCCTTCCCACGTGGCAGATAATTCACTGATATCAATGATTTGGGGAAGATATCCTTCCCTGGTGGCAGATAATTCACTGATATCAATGATTTTCGGAAGATATCCTTCCCTGGTGGCAAATAATTCACTGATATCAATGATTTGGGGGAGATATCCATCCCTGGTGGCAGATAATTCACTGATATCAATGATTTTGGGAAGATATCCTTCCCTGGTGGCAGATAATTCACTGATATCAATGATTTGGGGAAGATATCCATCCCTGGTGGCAGCTAATTCACTGATATCAATGATTTGGAGGAGCTATCCTTCCCTGGTGGCAGATAATTCACTGATATCAATGATTTGGGGAAGATATCCATCCCTGGTGGCAGCTAATTCACTGATATCAATGATTTGGGGAAGATATCCTTCCCTGGTGGCAGCTAATTCACTGATATCAATGATTTGGGGAAGTTTTCCTTCCCACGTGGCAGATAATTCACTGATATCAATGATTTGGGGGATCTATTCTTACCTGGTGGCAGATAATTCACACTTTTTGTGTGTGTGGATAGGACGGCCACACACATGGTGTAGGCACCATCCACCGCTGTCGCTATCAGGAAGCCTGTACAGAGCAATGATGTGCAGCCAACACTGGACTGAGCAGACAGGAGGAGGCTGAAAGAGCAGAACTCCCACAGGATAAAAAATGACAAAAAAAATGAAACCAGTAGTCCCCTAAACCATTGGTGTCAGTGGTATAGTTGCCCCCAGTGAAATAACAGCCCCCCTCCCAAACTATTGGTATTGGTGGGATAGTGGAACATCAACAGTCCTTAACATAATTGGTAAAATAATAGTGCCCCCCGTAGGACAGGAGCTAGCGCTGCAGGTGAACAATGACGAGTCTGCGTTCTTTCCCTCCAGCACTTCCTCTAATTACATCTTTCTGAGTGGGATTACTTGAGATGGACAACAAGCTAATTTCCTATATTTTCAGTGAATTAAGCACACCGAATCAGACGGGCCTGATAGGTAAAAGGAAACCTAACTAGCCTCTCCCATCCTCTGGAACTCCCTACCCCAGTATGTTCGGTCAGCCCCCACCCTGTGTCTTTAGGCGATCTTTGAAAACTCACTTATTCAGGGAAGCCTACCCCACCTCCACGAGATCATTCCCCGCAGCGATCACCTTTGTATCACCTCCCCCATCCACTGGAACTCCCTACCCCAGTATGTTCGGTCAACCCCCACCCCGTCTGCCTTTAGGCAATCTTTGAAAACTCACTTATTCAGGGAAGCCTACCCCACCTCCACCAGATCATTCCCCGCAGTGATCATCTTTTGTATCACCATCCCCATCCTCTGGAACTCCCTACCACAGTATGTCCGGTCAGCCCCCATCCTGTGTCTTTAGGCAATCTTTGAAAACTCACTTATTCAGGGAAGCCTACCCCACCCCCACCTAAGAACTGTACTGGAATCACCTCCACCAGATCATCCACCACAGCTATCAGCTTTTGTATCACCTCCCCCTTCCTTTCGATTGTAAGCTCCATGAGCCGGGCCCTCCTATTCCTTCTGTACTGAAATGAATTTTAATTGTACCGCCCCCCCTTATATTGTACAGCGCTGCGCAAACTGTCGGCGCCATAAATCCTGTATAATAATAATAATAACTAGAAAAGCTACAATTTCTGGTGAAATTGTGTGAAGTGTTCTTGCCTCCACCAGTAATCTACAACTGAGGTTCGGTGCTGCCTGCTAACACACCTGGGTTCCTATGGCAACTCACTCTACAGCAAGGGCAGAGAAGAGCGGTTAAAAACAAACTGCTCCAACTTGCTCACTTCACTGGCGGTTGCCATCTTCAAACGGTTGTAGTTTAACAAATCATAAATCCTACACCTAAGAGCTTTATATTGTTAGAATCACAAGACACAGACCTACATTTTGATGCATAGTATGTCTCTGAAATATTAAAAATGAAGGCACAGTCGCAGTTTAGAAATTGACCTTCAAATTTGAGGTGGCTAGAGTGGAGTTTCAATGAATGTCAATGGGCGGTGTGAGTTGCAAACAAATGGTCATATTGTGAAAACTATCAGGACTATGGCTTAGCCGTGGAGATTTTTAGTGGCAGCCGGGATAGCTGAACGTTTTGATATAAGATTTGTGTAGGTGGGCTTGAAAATGAGGGAGTGATGGCAGTTTACAAATCATGTCCTGATTTTTCAGCTCACGCTCTAGCTTTTGTCAGCTCCCACTCTAGTTTTGAACATTCCGCCATTCATTCCTATGGGACCAATTTCACCACAAAGACGCCGATATTTCGTGAACCATTCGGCGAAACGTTCCACAAAGTGACCAATCGGGAACAATCCGCACGTTTCGGAATATTACTGTCTATGTAGTGTAAAAACTGTGGGAGGAGTTAGCGTGGTAAATTTGGCTATAATAATAAGAATATATATGTGAGCAGGGGCGGACTGACAACTCATGAGGCCCCCGGGCAATAGGGGATCATGGGGCCCCTGTGTCCTTGCCCAAACTCAAAAAAGCCTATGAAAAAGGTACCAGGGGCATCTCATGGGGCCCCCTACTGACCCTGGGCCATCGGGCAGTGCCCGAGTTTCCAAATGGTCCGTCCGCCCCTGAATGTGAGATAACAGGAAGTGGTCGCCATGTAAGAACACTTAATAACTAGCGAGATTCTTGTGTAAACCACGCGACTGGCAAACACAATCCATCCAGGCGGGGCCTCTTCACTTACTCTGCTGTCTGACAAGTGAAATTCACACTAAAGGATCTTCAAGGACAGCTCGATCTATGCGAAATGTGAGAGGAAGGTCACATTTAAAAGGACATGCCCTTAAAATGTTAACACATAAGGAAAGCGTCATTATGTGGCACTAAAAGCCCCCCAATTACTGAATCCTTCGATAAGGAACGTCTCCTTGTCTCTTGTCATTTCTACCACCCCGGCTCACAGAGTAGAGGCCGCTGACTCAGCTCCTTCCAAGTCTTTGTAACCCCCGGTTCACACCTATGCGGCCGTGCGGGACGCGTTTTGCACGGGTACGAGAGCCCATTCATTTGAATGGACTCCCGTGCCCTGTGACACGCAGGGTAGAAGTCCCTGAACTTCTTTGGATAACGCAGCCGAGGTTCCCAGAACAGTTGCGTTTTCGAGTGTGGGCGGCGTGCCATTAGAACTAATGGCACCCTCCCGCGGGTCCGCATTCTTCTGTGCGGGTGGTGCGGTTGCATGGATTTTCGTGCGGATCCACAGCGGCACCCCCCGCACACATGTGAACCGGGGGTAATGGCACCCTCCTGCGGGTCCGCATTCTTCTGTGCGGGTGGTGCGGTTGCATGGATTTTCGTGCGGATCCGCAGCGGCACCACCCGCACAGATGTGAACCGGGGGTAATGGCACCCTCCTGCGGGTCCGCATTCTTCTGTGCGGGTGGTGCGGTTGCATGGATTTTCGTGCGGATCCACAGCGGCACCACCCGCACACATGTGAACCGGGGGTAATGGCACCCTCCTGCGGGTCCGCATTCTTCTGTGCGGGTGGTGCGGTTGCATGGATTTTCGTGCGGATCCGCAGCGGCACCACCCGCACAGATGTGAACCGGGGGTAATGGCACCCTCCCGCGGGTCCGCATTCTTCTGTGCGGGTGGTGCGGTTGCATGGATTTTCGTGCGGATCCGCAGTGGCACCACCCACACAGATGTGAAACGGGGGTAATGGCACCCTCCTGCGGGTCCGCATTCTTCTGTGCGGGTGCTGCGGTTGCATGGATTTTCGTGCGGATCCGCAGCGGCACAACCCGCACAGATGTGAACCAGGGGTTATGGCACCCACCCACGGGTCCGCATTCTTCTATGCGGGTGGTGCGGTTGCACGGATGTTCGTGCGGTTCTGCAGCGGCACCACCGGCACAGATGTGAACCAGGGGTTATGGCACCCTCCCACAGGTCCGCATTCTTCTGTGCGGGTGCTGCGGTTGCATGGATTTTCCTGCGGATCCGCAGCGGCACCACCCGCACACATGTGAACCTAGGGGAAAGGGCTGGGGAGAGGTCAGTGGGGATCAGCTGGTGGCCTTCCTGTGTCATCTTAGCAACATTTGTAACCAATATAAGAGTTATTTTGTACAAATAATTTAACAAATGATAGTTACAAAGTGCAAAAAACAAAAACTAAAAAAAACAAGGACAAGGTAATCTTTAACTGCCCCCCCCCCCCATCATAATCGAAAAACAGGAAAATACTATAAAATGGTACAATGGGCTTTACTAGAGATACTAATTACTCCCTGACCTCCCAGATAAAAGAGAAGAAAACTAACAGCTAACAGCTTTACTACAAAGAAAGCAAAGGGGTGTTCTACATATGTTCTTTCTGTACTTACTGTGGTCAGTAACATTTAATATCAAATATTTCATATATATATATATATATATATATATATATATGTATATATATTAACCCCTTCATGCCTAAGGGTAAAACAAATCTAAATGCCTAAGCACAATTCTGCAACTTTAACATGTGATAGTAAAACTGTCCGTATCATCACAACTACTTTGTACATCCGGGTGGATTATACCGCGTTTTTTTCAGGACAAATTGGGCTTTCATTTGGCGGTAAATGGTAATGGATAGCTCCTAATTTTTTCTATTATCAAAGGAAAACTGGCCCAAAATAGTAAAAAAAAAAAAAATTGTTTTTTTTATTTAGCTGTGTGTTTCTTGTTACGACCATAACCTACCACCAAAGAACATCTCAAAATAAATTCTCCAGCTCTTGATGATCGCAGCGATACCATATATGTGTATGTTGTTTGTTGTCTGTACCCGGAGTACAGCCCAGAAACAATAGTGCGCATTTTGTTTTTGTCTTTTTTTTTTTTTACCTAAAACACACTGACACTGACGTTAATGCTAACTGACACTGATACCAATTTTTTTTAAATCCTGACCTTTGACCCTGACCTTGACCCAGACACTAACCCTGGTACTGAACTAGATCAAACCTTGATCTAGGTATTATTCTTTATTTTTTCTTTTATTTTTTAATATTTATTTATCTTTTTTTTTTTTACAAACATTTTTTTTCTCTCTATGCCAGGAGTTAGAGAGATACAATGTATAATAGAATATATATATATATAATGATACAATGTATAATAGAATATATATATATAATGATACAATGTATAATAGAATATATATATATATAATGATACAATGTATAATAGAATATATATATATATATATATATATATATATATATATATATATATATATATAATGATACAATGTATAATAGAATATATATATATATATATATATATATATATATAATGATACAATGTATAATAGAATATATATATATAATGATACAATGTATAATAGAATATATATATATATATAATGATACAATGTATAATAGAATATATATATATATAATGATACAATGTATAATAGAATATATATATATATAATGATACAATGTATAATAGAATATATATATATATATATATATATATATATATATATATAATGATACAATGTATAATAGAATATATATATATATACCGTATTTTTCGCCGTATAAGACGCACTTTTTCTTCCCCAAAACTGGGGGGGAAATGTCAGTGCGTCTTATAAGGCGAATATGGAGCGGCCGGTCCGGTATTTCCACCGCGGCCGTGTCAGAATACCGGGCCGGCCGCTCAGCTCTGCAGCGGGACCTTACCTGTTCCTCTATCCAGCGGCGCGCTGTCTTCCCGGCTTCTGTAGTGTGGGCACTGGGCATGACAGCCGGGTGCCAAGTGCGCATGCGCAAGAAGCGGTGCTTTTTGTGAATGGTAAGGCGGTACCTGGGACACATGACCGATCCCAGAAGCCGGCAGACCAATCACAAAGCGCAAGTGCTTCTCGCTCATGCGCACTGGGCACCTGGCTGTCATGCCGAGCGCCATTACAGAAGCCGGGAAGACAGCGCGCCGCTGGATCGAGGAACAGGTAAGATCAAAGAACTGCGGAAGTAAGAGCGGGTACCTGTCAAATTCAGGTACCCGCTCCCCACCTCCTCAGCAGTCATCTGTACTGTCCGCAGTCTCTGGTCATCCCTGTGCTGTCCGCAGTCTCTGGTCATCTCCTGTACTGTGTCTGCAATCCATTAGTTCAGAATTTTTTTCCCCTGTTTTCTGCCTCTAAAACCTAGGTGCGTCTTATGGTCAGGTGCGTCTTATACGGCGAAAAATACGGTATATATATATATATATATATAATGATACAATGTATAATAGAATATATATATATATATATATATATATATATATAATGATACAATGTATAATAGAAGAAGAAGAAGATTATTATATTTGATATTATACCAAGAAAATGAAAAATCGGTCGTTCAATAGGTCGACGTTACAACCAACAGTAAAAAAAATCGGCCGATTTTCTTCCCGTCTACGGCCAGCTCCCCTGCAGAGAGCCCCGCTATTATATTTGACATGAAAAGTCTTGCAGTTGCAACAATGTATCTATTTGTATCTGAAAAACATCTGTATCCGAAATGAATACAAATAGATACATTGTTGCAACTGCAAGACTTTTCATGTCAAATATAATAGCGGGGCTCTCTGCAGGGGAGCTGGCCGTAGACGGGAAGAAAATCGGCCGATTTTTTTTTTTACTGTTGGTTGTAACGTCGACCTATTGAACGTCCGATTTTTCGTTTTTTTGTTAAAAAAACGGCCGGTTTTCTCCCCATCTATGGCCTGCATAAGTCACACTTTTAATGCTTGATTGGAGAGAAAGAACAGTGATAAAATTTACTCCTGAACGCAAGTTTGGTGCGTTCAAAAAAACGACTGTAAACTCAACTGCCTGTAAACGACGATGTGTACATAGGAGAACATTAGGGGCTGCTGGAAAAAACACAGAAAAGCTTCTGAACGTCAGATTATCAGCTGCAGTGTACAAGAGCCCTAACGATGTGTGATGTGTGATGGTTTTACTAAGCGATGTCACTGTTTTATTTCACTTTGCAGGGAGAAAAAAACCGCCACATCGCTGCTGTCATCGCTGCTGTCTGTGCATGTGGATATGGAACAGCTAAAAACTGCTTCTAAACGCAAACGGTTATAAACGCGGTTACACGCGTATACACACGTTTGAAACGCTGATAAAATCTACTCCTGAACGCAGGTTTGGTGCGTTAAAAAAACGGCTGTAAACTCAACTGCCTGTAAAGGACGATGTGTACACGGACACATAGGAGAACATTAGGGTGAGTTCCGGGGCTGCTGAAAAAAAAAAAACCCACAGAAAAGCTCCTAAACGTCAGTTTATCAGCTGCAGTGTACATGAGCCCCTACCAAGAACGAGCATACAGAAAGTGAAATTGGAACTCTTGAGTTGTACTTTTGATATTATTATTATTATTATTATACAGGATTTATATTATTATTATACAGGAATTATATTATTATTATTATTATTATTATTATACAGGATTTATATTATTATTATACAGGATTTATATTATTATTATTATTATACAGGATTTATATTATTATTATTATACAGGATTTATATTATTATTATTATTATTATTATTATACAGGATTTATATTATTATTATTATACAGGATTTATATTATTATTATTATTATACAGGATTTATATTATTATTATACAGGATTTATATTATTATTATTATTATTATTATTATTATACAGGATTTATATGGCGCCAACAGTTTGCTCAGCGCTTTACAATATAAATATTATACAGGATTTATATTATTATTATTATTATTATAAAGGATTTATATTATTATTATTATACAGGATTTATATTATTATTATTATACAGGATTTATATTATTATTATTATTATACAGGATTTATATTATTATTATACAGGATTTATATTATTATTATTATTATTATTATACAGGATTTATATTATTATTATACAGGATTTATATTATTATTATTATTATTATTATACAGGATTTATATGGCGCCAACAGTTTGCTCAGCGCTTTACAATATAAATATTATACAGGATTTATATTATTATTATTATTATTATTATACAGGATTTATATTATTATTATTATTATTATAAAGGATTTATATTATTATTATTATACAGGATTTATATTATTATTATTATACAGGATTTATATTATTATTATTATTATACAGGATTTATATTATTATTATACAGGATTTATATTATTATTATTATTATTATTATACAGGATTTATATTATTATTATACAGGATTTATATTATTATTATTATTATTATTATACAGGATTTATATGGCGCCAACAGTTTGCTCAGCGCTTTACAATATAAATATTATACAGGATTTATATTATTATTATTATTATTATTATTATACAGGATTTATATTATTATTATTATTATTATACAGGATTTATATTATTATTATTATACAGGATTTATATTATTATTATTATTATTATTATTATACAGGATTTATATTATTATTATTATTATTATACAGGATTTATATTATTATTATACAGGATTTATATTATTATTATTATTATTATACAGGATTTATATGGCGCCAACAGTTTGCTCAGCGCTTTACAATATAAAGGGAGACAATACAGCAACAATACAGTTCAATACAAGAGGGTTAGGAGGGCCTGATCCTGGGAGCTTACAATCAAAGCAGTGGCATCCCGAGGCAGGTGCGGGGAGGGGCGGTCCGCACTGGGTGACACCGACAGCACGGGGTGACACTGGACCCACTCCACAAAAAGGTAAGTTGTATAGCAAGCCGACGATCCCCGCAGGATGGACAATTGCGCGGTCATGCAACACTGTACCCATATGAATTTTTTAGCATTTTTTGAGACAGATAAAACTTTATTTTGGTGGTATTTATTCACCGCTGGGATTTTTATTTTTTTTGCTATATAAATGAAAAAGTCTATAATTTTTGAAAAAAAGTTTTTTTCTTATACAATTTTTGCAAATAAATTATCTTTCGTCATAAATCTTGGCCAAAATTTATTCTGTTATCTTTTTAGTAAAAAAAAAATATATATAACCCAAATTAGTTTATAACCAAAAGTTATAATTCTTAAAAAATTTTTTTTACATTTTTATTGTATTTTTTTTATATTATTATTTTTTTTTTACATACTGTCACCCTAGCAGTATTGTCACCAAGGTGACACTGTACTACTCGTGGGGGGAGATGAAGATATTTTTTTTTTTTTACACTACTGCAACTCCCTCCTTACCGGCCTACCCCAGTGCAGGCTCTCCCCGCTTCAGATCATCCTGAACTCAGCGGCCAGACTCATCCACCTCACCAACCTCTCCACCTCTGCCATCCCCCTCTGCCTCTCCCTCCACTGGCTCCACCCCCCTCTGCCTCTCCCTCCACTGGCTCCACCCCCCTCTGCCTCTCCCTCCACTGGCTCCACCCCCCTCTGCCTATCCCTCCACTGGCTCCCTATCGCACCCAACGCATCAAATTCAAACTACTCACTCTGACCTACAAAGCCGTTCACAACACTGCCCCTAACTATCTCACCAACCTGATTCCCAGGTATCACCCTACCCGTACCCTTCGCTCTTCACAGGACCTCCTTCTATCTTGCCCCCTGGTCTCCTCCTCACACGCACGTCTGCAAGACTTCTCCAGGTCCTCCCCCATCCTCTGGAACTCACTACCCCAATCCATCAGACTGTCACCTTCCCTCCTCACCTTCAGGCGCTCCCTGAAAACCCATCTCTTCAGGGAAGCCTACCCCACCCTCACCTAACTGCCGTTCTCCTTCATTCCTTCTACCACTCCATCCCCCACAGCCACTTCCTCCTGTACCACTACCCCCTCCCTCCTAGATTGTAAGCTCGAAAGAGTAGGGCCCTCTAACCCCTCGTGTGCTGTTTGTAGTTGCTGTGCTGTTTCATGTATTGTCCCCCCTCTATTGTACAGCGCTGAGCAAACCCTTTGGCGCTATATAAACTCGATGTGATGTAATGTAATACACTGATTGCTTTTACACCCATAAAGGATGTAAAAGCAATTATTTCTCCTTCTCTCTGGCTGCATTCCTGCAGCCATTGAGAACAACTGTGTCAATTGTGATTGGTCACAGCTTGTCACATGGTACGAGGCTGTTGTTGAATAGCCCTGCACCATGTGACCTCTGTGATCATTCACAGATTTCACACGTAGTAAGCAATGATGTCAGAAGTGACATCTTGCTTATTATTACACAGGATTTATGGCGCCAACAGTTTGCTCAGCGCTGTACAATATAACGAGAGACAACACAGCAACAATACAGTTCAATACAAGAGGGATTTGAGGGCCTGATCCTGGGAGCTTACAATCTAGGAGACTACTCTGCATGTGATCACTGATTGGCCAATCAGTGATCACATGATCGCGACCTCGCACAGAGGTCCCGTACGACGATCGGAGGACACAGCGGGCACCGGATCGCGGTGCTGCGCGCTCCCAGGGAGCGCACACAAGCAGGGTGTGGGGAGGTCGTTTATAAACGGCCACCCACCCCTGCACTGCTCCTGTCCAACCGTTTATATACAACGGCCGGACGGGAGGTGGTTAATGTGTGCTGCGTTATACATTGATCCCTCTGTACAGAGCCCTGTGTTGATTGTCAGCACAGAGCTCTGGGCTGTGATTGGACACAGCCGATCAGCAGGTCCCGGCCATGAATCATTGGCCTGGACCTGCTGACAAACTCTCACTGGCGAGCGTAGGCACCCTGTACCTGGAAACAGACAGCGGAACATAGTGGGCGAGTGGTCCTTAAGTGGTTAAAGTGGTTGTAAAGGCTGAAGGTGCATTATATGCATGTAGGTACACCCAGGGGCGGACTGACAACTCATGGGGCCCCTGGGCAATAGGGGATCATGGGGCCCCTGTGTCCTTGCCCAAACTCAATAAAGCCTATGAAAAAGGTACCGGGGGCATCTCATGGGGCCCCCTACTGACCCCCGGGCCCTCGGGCAATGCCCGAGTTTCCAAATGGTCAGTCCGCCCCTGGGTACACCTATATATTCATATGATTTATGTATTCAGCCATTTAATATCAAGTCCTTTATTTCTATCTTTTATGTCTGTGATCACACGGTATCAGCGCCACACCACCTTACCTACTTCTACTAGCCGTCATGTATCCCCGCCGTCCTAAAAAGCAGATCTTTCTCAAACATCTCCTTCGGCCCTCGAGAGATATCACTCCTCGTCACCGCTGTCCTCAAAGTACAGGACAAAAGACGTAAACGTCATTTTGGGCTACAAACGCATCTTACTGCTGATGGTGGGCATCCTGCTGCTACCTGACAAAATGCATCAGCGTGTACCTAACGTTTCACAAAAACCTACGCCGACAACACGACCGGATGAAAATGTGTTCAGAAACACGTCTAAAGCCGGGAGCAAGTCAAAGGAAGAAGAGCGCAGGAAATAAATAGAAGGCCGACCATGGAGAGCTGCCCCCCTCTCTCTCTCTCTCTCTCTCTCTGAAGCACAAAGTGTATGAGAAAGCCATTCATCACCCCGTGATATCTTCTAAAAATAGTCGGCGCTGTAATGAAGGAAGATGTAAGATAGCTCATTACCATGTCATATATGGCAGCTCCGCAGCCCGGGACCGCCGAATAATCATCAGCCTCTCAAATTCTGTCCCTGACTCTCAGCATCTGCTGAATGAAATGTCTGCATTATTGATTAGACGCACTTTATACGGCACACAAGTTAATGCAGAAGAGAATACGGATGTCGTGCAATCTTCCCACCGACGACTCTCCGCCATTCAGACCTGGAAATTCAGAAACCTGCAGCAGCGTTTATTTTTTGAATATCTGGATATAGGATAGCAAAGGAAGCTCTATGTATGCGGAAAGAAATGATATAAAATTTAATTCTGGTACAGCGTTGCATGACAATGCAATTACCAGTCAAAGCAGCGCTAGTGCTGAATAGCAAAAAATGACCTCGTCATGAAGGAGGTAAATCCTTCTACAGGTTAACCTCTTCACGCCGGCCGAATGCAAATGTACGACCTCACAGCGTCTGGGCCTAGACGCCGAGCGGCCACACATTTGCGTTCTATAAAAAACGGACATAGGTGCCGAGAACGCGCGCCCTGCCCGCTCCCAGCACACATGTCCGGAACTCACAGAAAGGTCCCGATCTCCTCTTTCGATCAGGTCCTTTCCCAATCATGTGACTGCCGTGACTGCCTTTCACGGCGGTCACATGACCCTAAACCCCGCCCCGCCTCCCGGCTTCTGAAACTCTTAAAGGGCCGGGAGGCGCCAGCGTGAAGGGCTTAAAGCGGAGTTCCACTCACTCTGTAAAACAATAAAGGTCAGCAGCTACAAAAACTGTAGCTGCTGACTTTTAAAAAAACAGCCACTTACCTGTCCCACGATCCCGCGGTGTCTTCCCCGCAGCCCGTTTCACCAACCGTCTTGTGTTCCAGCGCCGGCATCTTCAGTGTGGGCACTCGGCTGTGATAGCTTGCGTGCCCACTGCGCATGCGCCACTAGCGCTGCGCTTCCTGTATGGCCCCGTAGTCTTCTGAGACCTGTCACATGTCCCAGAAGACTACGGGGAGGGAAGGTAGGAGGACAACTTCCACTTCCGATCGCCTAGGCCAGGGGTAGGCAACCTGTGGCTCTCTAGCTGTTGTGGAACTACATTTCCCATGAGGCATTGCAACATTACAAAACTGACAGTTACAGGTATGACTTGCAGAGGCATGATGGAACTTGTAGTCCTGCACCAGCTGGAAAGCCACAGGTTGCCTACCGCTGGCCTAGGCCATCGCAGTGGGAGTGGGAGCGGGCACCTGTCAATTTTGGGGTACCTGCTTCCCCCCCCCCCCCCGCTCCCCAAAGGTGCCAATCCTTAATGCTTAATGGGGAGCGGGGGACCAGTCTTTGAAGCGGAACTTCCTTCCCCTTTTGGGTGGAGCTCCGCTTTAAGTGGTTAAAGCAGAACTTGGCTATGTATATTTAGGTATTTACATATTACTAACAAGCAGCAAATGGGCTTTAAAACATGCCCTCCCTGACTTCTGTAGCTGCAGGCACGGTGGAGCAACTCACCCTCAAAGATGAATAGAAAAGCAGTTAAAGAAGAGGAATGGCTATCTACTCAGTCAGCTTTAAAGGCTGCCCTGTCCTCATCCTTACAAAAAGCCGTCACTGCCCCAGTCTATAACTGCCCTGTCCTCTTCCTTACAAAAAATGGTCACTGCCCCAGTCTATAACTGCCCTGTCCTCTTCCTTACAAAAAATGGTCACTGCCCCAGTCTATAACTGCCCTGTCCTCTTCCTTACAAAAAATGGTCATTGCCCCAGTCTATAACTGCCCTGTCCTCTTCCTTACAAAAAATGGTCATTGCCCCAGTCTATAACTGCCCTGTCCTCTTCCTTACAAAAAATGGTCACTGCCCCAGTCTATAACTGCCCTGTCCTCTTCCTTACAAAAAATGGTCATTGCCCCAGTCTATAACTGCCCTGTCCTCTCCCTTACAAAAAATGGTCATTGCCCCAGTCTATAACTGCCCTGTCCTCTTCCTTACAAAAAACGGTCACTGCCCCAGTCCATAACTGCCCTCCCCTCTCCCTTACAAAAAATGGTCACTGCTCCAGTCCATAACTGCCCTCCCCTCTCCCTTACAAAAAATGGTCACTGCTCCAGTCCATAACTGCCCTCCCCTCTCCCTTACAAAAAATGGTCACTGCTCCAGTCTATAACTGCCCTGTCCTCTCCCTTACAAAAAATGGTCATTGCCCCAGTCTATAACTGCCCTCCCCTCTCCCTTATAAAAAATGGTCACTGCCCTAGTCTATAATTGCCCTGTCCTCTTCCTTACAAAAAACGTTCACTGCCCCAGTCTATAACTGCCCTGTCCTCTCCCTTATAAAAAAATGGTCACTGCCCTAGTCTATAATTGCCCTGTCCTCTCCCTTACAAAAAATGGTCACTGCCCCAGTCTATAACTGCCCTCCCCTCTCCCTTATAAAAAATGGTCACTGCCCTAGTCTATAATTGCCCTGTCCTCTTCTTTACAAAAAACGGTCACTGCCCCAGTCTATAACTGCCCTCCCCTCTTCCTTTACTAACTCGGCATACCATTTGTAATAACAATCAGTGTAAATACCTTTTATATTTTATTTGGTTTCTAGTGGTCACGTGAATGCACAGCTCTGGGTCCTGGGTGGCTGCTGTGACAACTGACAACGGCAAGGAATTCCCTGAGCAGTGATGTCACCTCACCTCCACCCATGCTGTGAGCGTTGTGGGGCTTTCCTCTCACCAGCCGCCCAGGACCCGGAGCCACGTGGTCATGCGACCACTAAAAAACAGAAAAAGTTATATACACTGACTATTATAACAAATGGTAAACAGCATTAGTAAAGGGAGAGGGTAGGCAGCATTTAAAGCTTACAGAGTACAGAGCCTTTCTTTCTTCTTTAAGTCCTTCAAGTTGTCCCTCAGCACAATCCTCCCCCCTATTTCTGTCCTTTTCTATGATTACATTAGAGATTAGAAAGCTGACACGGCTGGAAGTGGGGAGCAGCCCACTTATACTAAAAAGCAGCAGTAAAAGGGTTTTTGCTGTAAAGTTTGCGATTGAATTATTCCACAGTAGCTGCAGTTACAAAGGTCAGTGAAGGCCTGTGACGGGAGTCACTTTGGGTGGGGGGCTCATGAAACCCAGCTCACTTTGGAGAGGTGGGGAGACCCCTGTCTCAGCTCCCCATACCCCTCTTATGTGTAAGTCACCCTGTGGATAGAGAAAAAAACAGGTGGCGCACACACCTAGTGCATTATCCAAGGTTTGCTGAAAGGAGTGAAAAATAAAAACATACTCAGAGACGAAGCATGTATCTAAAAAGAATTTGCATAATGACGATGGCCACAATGGCAAGTAAGGTGTTCCAACAGTCAGTGCGGTCAAATGGCTGACGCATTTCGGGGACGAATCCCTTTCACCAGCAAGGCTCCCATCATCCATCCATCTGCATCAGAGGCTGGTCAGTAGCTCTGAGGAAAGGGATTCGTCCCCGAAACGCGTCAGCCATTTGACCGCACTGACTGTTGGAACACCTTGCTTGCCGTTGTGGCCATCGTCATTATGCAAATTCTTTTTAGATACATGCTTCGTCTGTGAGTATGTTTTTATTTTTCACTCCTTTCAGTAAACCTTGGATAATGCACTAGGTGTGTGCGCCTCCTGTTTATTCTCTATCTAGTGGCTGATCTCCCCGTCTGAGGAGGGCTACACCCCTGAAGCATTTCTTTTGGTTGTCGCTGTCCTGGTTCCCTTGGCTTCCCTTTTGGCTGTGCATATCCTGAGGAGCTGGAGAGTACATACGATATCCGGTGCGGCTGTAAGTCACCCTGTGCCTGTTAGGGGTACAGGGTGATCTGTCCTAATATTGTGTAGACATGTTTAGGAGATAGGTGGGGTGGGGGGTTGTGGATTGTTTAATGTTATGTGTATTAGCTTAGTGGGGGGGGTGGTGTCTCCAGCAGCCCTCCCTCCTGATGGGATTGTCTGCTTGTGTGAAGTTTGAACACCTGTGTGTCTCCTTACTAAATGTCAGCTCCCCGCCCCCCATGGAACCAAGCTCACTTTGGAGAGGTGGGGAGACCCCTGTGTCAGCTCCCCATATCCCACTTATGTGTAAGTCACCCTGTGCCTGTTAGGGGTACAGGGTGATCTGTCCTGATATCGTGGTGCGGGGTTATTGATTGTTTGATGCCATGTGGTTGCATCCCATTGTTCTATTGTGTGTCTTGCTTGGGGGAAAACTATTATGGGATGTATGTGTTTATGTGTATTGGCTTGGTGGAGGGTGTCTCCAGCAGCTCTCCCTCCTGATGGGACTGTCTTGTCTGTTGGTGTGTCTCTTGTTACTAAATGTAGACTGCCCTGCCCTGTGTCATTATGCAGGGAGGGGGGATTGTCCCCTAAGTGTATATATCTTGTATCTGTTTAAATAAACTAGTCCAATTCCTGGTATGCTTCAAATCTGATGTCGTCTGGATCTTGGGGTAGCAATAGCCAGATTCACCGGTCTCGTGTTCCAGAGCCTGAGAAGCAGCTTCTTGATGGAGATACCCAGTGGTGGGTGTCTGGGGTCCATTCCAAGGCCTGTTAATAATATGTAAATAGGTGATGTCCTAAGCCTGTCTATATTTCTGTGTTCCAGGTCTGAAGACTGCAACTCACTACAATGAATTCCCAGCTTACATGCGGCTGTGGACACTTTATGAGACAGCGTTGACAGACAAAGCATGGGTTTGCTTTATAGGGGACATGTACAGGTCACCATGTGTTGTTCTGCAATGATTTCATGTATGCAGAGGGCCATCTTTGTAGAGGATCGAGGCTTTGCTTCCTCATGTTAGGGCTGCCCCTTTGAGGACTGGTTGGGTAATGACCTAGAAGTAGCAGGAAAGAAAGGAGGAAGAAGCACCGATCCACAGAACGAATGAAGTAGAAGCAGGAGGATCCTTGCATTGCAGATCCACAGCTTCCTCTACAGCAAGGGGAAGAGTGAGCAGCGCAGGAGCGACATCCCCAAATATCACTCCTAACCTATGCCTTAGATGAGCTCACGCTGCAGATATACAGCTAAGGAGCTACAGAACAGGGGTGTCAAGGAGCAGTCACATGCTCATTTTACGGAGGGATTCAGCTTTTTCAAGGTACTGCTTATGCAAAGTCCTAGACATCCCCTATATTACAGCAGTCCTATCGAACAGCCCACCCCCCCAACAAGGTATATCTATGCGTCTGCACTCCCTCGCCATTCCCCCACCTGCAGGAGTCCACACTGGGTAAATTCCGGTGTCTGAGCTTACCCAAGTGAAAACAACACTGCCACCCCCCATGTGACAATGAAGAAAACCCTACTTCTAGACATGGATAGTTGAGTATACATTACTGGGGGGGTGCTCTATCAGCTGTCATAGCAGGCTGTTTATTAATAAATGGCCAAGGGCGGAAAGGAGGCATTGGGACTTTTTTTTGCCCTGAATTCAGTCATAAAAATATTTCAAAGCAACAATTATACTGCAGCAAATTACTTCTTTCAGGCATTTTTTTTAGTTCTGAGTGGAACCTGTCCTGTTACACCGCTGTATGGTCTTGGCCTCCGTGCTGCAGCTCAGTTTCAGGGTCTTGGCAAACTTCTTATAGCCTAGGCCAGGGGTGGGCAAACTGCGGCTCTCCAGCTGCTGCAGGACTACAAGTTCCATCATGCCTCCGCAAGTCATAGCTGTAACTGTCAGTTTTGTAATGTTGCAATGCCTTATGGGAAATGTAGTTCCACAAATAATACCGCCCCAAACTACATTACCGATCTGGTATCCAAATACCACCCAAAATGCACTCTCCTCACAAGATGTCCTACTCTCTAGTTCCCTGGTCTCCTCCTCCCATGCTCGTCTTCAGGACTTCTCCAGGGCTTCTCCCATCCTCTGGAACTCCCTACCCCAATCCATCAGACTATCACCTACTCTCCTCACCTTTAGGCGCACTCTGAAAACCCACCTCTTCAGGGAAGCCTACCCCACCCTCAGCTAATTACTGAACTCCTCCACTCTTCCTACCACTCCATCCCCCACATCCACTTCCTCCTGTACTACTATCCCCTCCCTCCTAGATTGTAAGCTCCAAGGAGCAGGGCCCTCGAACCCCTCATGTATCACATTGTATTGTTACTGTGCTGTCTCATGTATTGTCTCCCATTATAATGTTATAATGTACAGTGCTGAGCAAACTGTCGGCGCTATATAAATACTGTATAATAATAATAACTAGAAAATCTACAATTTCTGGGGAAATTGTGTGAAGTGTTCTTACCTCCACCAGTAGTCTACAACTGGAGTGGGCGGAGTAACTGTGTGGAGTGGGCGGAGCAACTGTGTGGAGTGGGCGGAGTAACTTTATGGAGTGGGCGGAGTAACTTTATGGAGTGTTTGGAGTGAGTAAAGATAGTAAACATTACACTAACCAATTGATCAAATTTAAAAAGGTGCCCATGGCAAGCTTGATAGAGTGAGAAATGCATCAACTTTTATTTTTCAGCTCACACTCTCGCTTTTGTTACTCTGCGTCCTGCTCACACACCTGGGTTCCTATGGCAACTCACTCTACAGCAAGGGCAGAGAAGAGCGGTTAAAAACAAACTGCTCCAACTTGCTCACTTCACTGGCGGTTGCCATCTTCAAACGGTTGTAGTTTAAAAATTATAAATCCTACACCGAAGATTTTGTGAGAAGCACAAGACCCAGACCTACATTTTGATGCATAGTATGTCTGTGAAATATTAAAAATGAAGCCACAGTCGCAATTTAGAAACTGCCCTTCAAATTTGAGGTGGCTAGAGTGGAGTTTCAATGAATGTCAATGGGCGGCGTGAGTTGCAAACAAATGGTCACATTGTGAAAACTATCAGGACTACGGCTTAGCCGTGAACATTTTTAGCGGCAGCCGGGATAGCTGAACGTTTTCATATAAGATTTGTGTAGGTGGGCTTGAAAATGAGGGAGTGATGGCAGTTTAGAAATCATGTCCTGATTTTTCAGCTCACGCTCTAGCTTTTGTCAGCTCCCACTCTAGTTTTGAACATTCCGCCATTCATTCCTATGGGACCAATTTCACCACAAAAACAACGATATTTTGTGAACCATTCGGCGAAACGTTCCACAAAGTAATAGCAATCCGATCGGGAACAATCCGCACGTTTCGGAATATTACTGTCTATATAGTGTAAAAACTGTGGGAGGAGTTAGTGGGTTAATTTGGCTATAAGAATATATATGTGAGATAACAATGAGTGGTCTGCCATGCAAGAACACTTAATAACAGCTGGAGAGCCGCAGTTTTCCCACCCCTGGCCTAAGCCATCTTTACGCAGAGCAACAATTATTTTTTCCATTCCTCAGAGAGTTCTTTGCCATGAGGTGCCATGTTGAACTTCCAGTGACCAGTATGAGAGAGCAAGAGCGATAAAACCAAATTTAACACACCCGCTCCCCATTCACACCTGAGACCTTGTAACACTAACAAGTCACATGACCCCGGGGAGGGAAAATGTCTAATTGGGCCCAATTTGGACCTTGTCACTTAGGGGTGGAGTCACTTTTGTTGCCAGCGGTTTAGACATTAATGGCGGTGTGTTGAGTTATTTTGAGGGGACAGAAAATTTACATGTTATACAAACTGTACACTGACTACGTCACATTGTAGCAAAGTGTCATTTCTTCAGTGTTGTCACATGAAAAGATAGAATACAATATTTACAAAAATGTGAGGGGGGGACTCACTTCTGGGAGATACTGTACATGCATACAGTAAATGCCGCTTGCTAACGAGGACATACATGCAGCAATGTTCTCTGGGAGCGATAATCCTCAGAGAGTTCTTTGCCATGAGGTGCCATGTTGAACTTCCAGTGACCAGTATGAGAGAGCGAGAGCGATAAAACCAAATGTAACACACCCACTCCCCATTCACACCTGACACCTTGTAACACTAACAAATCACATGACCCCGGGGAGGGAAAATGTCTAATTGGGCCCAATTTGGACCTTGTCACTTAGGGGTGGACTCACTTTTGTTGCCAGCGGTTTAGACATTAATGGCGGTGTGTTGAGTTATTTTGAGGGGACAGCAAATTTACATGTTATACAAGCTGTACACTGACTACGTCACATTGTAGCAAAGTGTCATTTCTTCAGTGTTGTCACATGAAAAGAGAGAATCAAATATTTACAAAAATGTGAGCGGCGGACTCACTTCCGGGAGATATACATACATACAGTAAATGCCGCTTTCTAACGAGGACATACGTGTAGCAATGTTCTCCGGGAGCGATGATGTCATGTGTCTGCAGAAGAAGGTCTCGTTGGTCTTCATATGAGATTCAGAGCAGCCAAGCAAGCCCACAATGAACGGAAGCCTGTGCCGCCTGCTGCTCCAGATGGACAGCCAGTACAATGTGCCGCCTTCTGCGGAGCAATCTGTTTAGACATCACTTCCAAAACAATTTTCTAATATCAATTAAAAAGAAAGTCTTCATAAACAACTGCTTAAACAATCAGCGGGAGGAAAATGCAAGAATCTCAAACTTCGGGGCTGAATGCAATGTGTATGTGGCTGTAAGGGAACAGAATTCTTTTTTTTTTGTAGGTGACGATAATCTGCGCATGCAGCCATAAAGGTATCGGTTTACCCCGCATGTATTGCTTAAGGCACCCTTTAAAATTATGGACAGTCCCGAGGCACCCTTTCAAATTATGGACAGTCCCGAGGCACCCTTTCAAATTATGAACAGACTTCAGGCACCCTTTAAAATTACGAACAGTCCTGAGGTACCCTTTCAAATTATGGACAGTCCCGAGGCACCCTTTATAATTATGGGCAGTCCCGAGGCACCCTTTAATATTATGGACAGTCTTGGGGCACCCTTTAAAATTATGGACAGTCTTGAGGCACCCTTTAAAATTATGGACAGTCCCGAGGCACCCTTTAAAATTATGGACAGTCCCGAGGCACCCTTTAAAATTATGGACAGTCCCGAGGCACCCTTTAAAATTATGAACAGACTTGAGGCACCCTTAAAAATTATGGACAGGCCCGAGGCACCCTTAAAAATTATGGACAGGCCCGAGGCACCCTTAAAAATTATGGACAGTCTTGAGGCACCCTTTAAAATTATGGACAGTCCCGAGGCACCCTTTAAAATTATGGACAGTCCCGAGGCACCCTTAAAAATTATGGACAGTCTTGAGGCACCCTTTAAAATTATGGACAGTCCCGAGGCACCCTTTAAAATTATGGACAGGCCCAGGGCACCCTTTAAAATTATGAACAGACTTGAGGCATCCTTAAAAATTATGGACAGTCCTGAGGCACCCTTAAAAATTATGGACAGTCTTGAGGCACCCTTTAAAATTATGGACAGTCCCGAGGCACCCTTAAAAATTATGGACAGCCCCGAGACACCCTTTAAAATTATGGAGAGTTTTGAGGCACCCTATTCTAAAATGTGAAAAACTATTCTAATAACGCAGCAACATCCACACAAGTAGGACACCCAACATTAGAGGGGATTTATTCTTCCAACGCAAATACACTTTTGCACACTGGTACTGACTAGTATTCCAATGTTTCTCCTCTCCCTCAGTTTTTATCCATCACTGAGCTAATGTGACCCCAACGTTGATGGAGAGGGGCGGGGGAGGGTCAAACTAGGAAACTGTGCAGGCAGCTAACATCCACCTTGTCAACTGATGATGTCATTGGTTGTCAGGATGCTGGCGGCTAGAAGGTTGTAATGGTGCACAATGAAAGCCTGTGGCTTTGTGTAACTAAAAGGAAGGCTTGTTCCACCTGCTTCTATACAAGTTTTGGGCAATTTTTAGACATTTTGCCAGGGCACCCCTGAAGAAACCTCAAGGCACCCCTGAAGAAACCTCAAGGCACCCCAGGATTCCTGGGCACCCTGGTTGGGAAAGGCTGGTTTACTGATTACTGAACCCTAGGAAGGAATTAGAAGAGTATGAAGGAATATTTTCTGATATCCTCTCTGGTATGATTTCAGTCCATTTAAAAGTATGGGCTGAAATCGTCCTGCACCAGGATCACATGTGGAACGCACAGGAATGCCCAGCACGTTCCAGGGTGATTCATGGTGTGAACCGTGAAATGATTTATAGGAGGTATGGGATATAAATCGTTTTGAGTGAAATAACTTCTACGAGATTTATATTTATATTTTTATAGTCCGCCTTCACATTTTCAGTGTTAAAAGCTGAACAAGGTATTCTCATAAAAATATTTAATTGGCACTGTCCATTCAAACCTGCTTGAACCAAAAAAAACACAGAGTGAAGAAGTAATTATATATATGCTCCAACTTTGGAGGCCTTCAAAATTGATAGTTAGGACTGCAGGTACACTGGGGTGCCGAGAAGTGACCTCTGCAGCTTCTGCAGATATTTTCAAATGTGTGCAAACTAAAACCCCTTGTTTTATCGTAAATTGTTAGGCTCCATGTCAGGGGCGGACTGACAACTCATGGGGCCCCCGGGCAATAGGGGATCATGGGGCCCCTGTGTCCTTGCCCAAACTCAAAAAAGCCTATGAAAAAGGTACCAGGGGCTTTTCATGGGGCCCCCTACTGACTTCGGGCCCTCGGGCAGTGCCCGAGTTTCCAAAATGGTCAGTCCGTCCCTGCTCCGTGTACACTGCTGTTCCTAAAGTCGAGTTTAGGAACTTTTGGCATTTTTTTGCCAAAGCTCCTAAACTCAACTCCATAAAAGTCTTTGTGTTCGTGTACATATAAACTTTTAGCAGAGGTTAGGTGAGGCTAAACATCCCTCTCCTGAACGTAGAAGAACCTAGTTCGGGATAGGAACGCAAAACGTGTCAAAACCGTGGCAAAATCGTTTTGCGTTTTCCCGCGGCCGGCGGTCAGGGTAGGCTCGTGTACATGGAGCCTTAGACAGGGTCATTTAGTTTGTTGCAGGCTGGCTGGTAAGTTGAACTGGGATTTTTTCTCCATAGTTTTTTGATATGTTGCCCTTCCATGTGCTCTTTGCTGCATAGACCAGTTACAGATTGGTGGCCATTGGTTTGTACTGAAGAAGTAAGGATCTCTCGCCTGGGGCCGGGGTCCATGCAGACAGAGCAAGCAGATCATGCTTCTGGCCATCAGCAGATTTCTAAAAGGTTGATGCCAAGGATGCTAATGTGGTATCTGGTCTTTACCAGAGCTACCAAGGGAGTAGTAGCAGCCTCTTTGGCAGTTTCCCCAGGAGTATGACCAATTAGCATGTAAGGGACATCAAGGCTGTCATGGATGAAACCTTTGGCAGGCGATGCAGGTTTCCCCAAAGCATGGAGTCTAGGTGAAACAAATTTAGAAAAATTATCATTTTGGTTATAAACTAATTTGGGTTATTTTTTTTTTTGCTAAAAAGATAACTGAATACATTTTGGCCGAGATTTATGATGAAAGGTTATTTATTTGCAAAATTTTATAAGAAAAACACTTTTTTTCAAAATGTTTGGACTGTTTCATTTATATAGCAAAAAAACATAAAAATCCCAAAGGTGAATAAATTCCACCAAAATAATGTTTTATCTGTCTCCAAAAAATGCTAACAAATACATACGGGTACAGTGTTGCATGACCGCGCAATTGTCATTCAAAGTGTGATAACGCTGAAAGCTGAAAATTGGCCTGGACAGGAAGGGGGTGAAAGTGTCCGGACTGGAAGGGGGGGAAAGTGTCCGGACTGGAAGGGGGGGAAAGTGTCCGGACTGGAAGGGGGGGAAAGTGTCCGGACTGGAAGGGGGGGAAAGTGTCCGGACTGGAAGGGGGGGAAGTGTCCGGACCGGAAGGGGGGGGGAGTGTCCGGACCAGAAGGGGGGGGAAGTGTCCGGACCGGAAGGGGGTGAAAGAGTCCGGACCGGAAGGGGGTGAAAGAGTCCGGACCGGAAGGGGGGGAAAGTGTCCGGACCGGAAAGGGGTGAAAGTGCCCAGGCAGGAAGGGGGTAAAAGTATGCGGACTGGAGGGGGGTGAAAGTGTCCGGACTGGAAGGGAGTTAAAGTGTCCGGACTGGAAGGGGTGAAAGTGTCCGGACTGGAAGGGGGGGAAAGTGTCCGGACTGGAAGGGAGTTAAAGTGTCCGGACTGGAAGGGGGGTGAAAGTGTCCGGACTGGAAGGGGGGGAAAGTGTCCGGACTGGAAGGGGGGGAAAGTGTCCGGACTGGAAGGGAGTTAAAGTGTCCGGACTGGAAGGGGGTGAAAGTGTCCGGACTGGAAGGGAGTGAAAGTGTCCGGACTGGAAGGGGGGAAAGTGTCCGGACTGGAAGGGAGTGAAAGTGTCCGGACTGGAAGGGGGTGAAAGTGTCCGGACTGGAAGGGGGTGAAAGTGTCCGGACTGGAAGGGGGTGAAAGTGTCCGGACTGGAAGGGGGTGAAAGTGTCCGGACTGGAAGGGGGGGAAAGCGTCCGGACTGGAAGGGGGGGGAAAGCGTCCGGACTGGAAGGGGGGGGAAAGCGTCCGGACTGGAAGGGGGGGGGAAAGCGTCCGGACTGGAAAGGGGGGAAAGCGTCCGGACTGGAAAGGGGGGAAAGCGTCCGGACTGGAAAGGGGGGAAAGCGTCCGGACTGGAAGGGGGGGGAAAACGTCCGGACTGGAAGGGGGGGGAAAGCGTCCGGACTGGAAGGGGGGGGAAAGCGTCCGGACTGGAAGGGGGTGAAAGCGTCCGGACTGGAAGGGGGGGAAAGCGTCCGGACTGGAAGGGGGGGAAAGCGTCCGGACTGGAAGGGGGGGAAAGTGTCCGGACTGGAAGAGGTTAAAGAAAAGAATGGGACATCACACCGAGGGCTGCATATAAAACAGAACAGAACAGACTGGTGCGTGCCTAAAAGCGTCCGCATGTCATGTCCGCCCTAAAATCAGATTCCCCGACATTTTCCTTATCTAGAGTTTGCAGCCGAGGTCCATGCTATGGATTTCACCCTACAGGACCCAGCCCATTAGACTGACAGGTAATTTATTCCAGCCTGAGCCGCTTAGCGGAGTGTAGCGCGCTAACATACATACAGCCGCGAGGGATGATACAATTCCGAGGGGAAAATAAAATATCCAGGACATAAAAGCACTTAATCCCACTCCACGCAGGAAAAGGTATATATAATTAACTGAAAGCAGTCACGGTGACAAATATGTATGTATAATTCACCGGTTATTTAATGAAGGATAATGGATTCTTAACTCATTTACTGGGACGGCGAGGAAAATGGCAGCGGAATTGTACTTTCGCTTGTGTTTGGAAAAAAGCAACAAAATCTAATTCAGTACTCAAAGGATTAAGTGACCCAAACTCACCCAGAAAATGATTCATTTAGATTCATCTCCCAAACCTCCACTGACATCATTCATAATGCCATCCCTGCAGCGGCTGTCAGTGTTGACTGCATGCGCCGTTCTGCTGCTCATACCAGGGGAAGAAAATACAAGGATCAGGTAATACCGACCAATCAAAATCTGCTTTTCATTTTCCCATACTGCTCTGGTTGCACTTCTGCGCACCCAGAGGGTCACTGCTGCCCTTTGCACATGGACCAGGGGCGGACTGACCATTTTGGAAACTCGGGCACTGCCAGAGGGCCCGGGGTCAGTAGGGGGCCCCATGAGATGCCTCTGGTACCTTTTTCATAGGCTTTTTTTGAGTTTGGGCAAGGACACAGGGGTCCCATGATCCCCTATTGCCCGGGGGCCCCATGAGTTGTCAGTCCGCCCCTGACATGGAGCTAAATTTTTTTAGCTTCTTAGACATGTACATTGCCTACACATTTGGTGCAGTCATAGCTATGGCTATTTTAGTGATTTTTAACCCCCCCCCCCAAGTGTAGCTCGGGGTAAAGTGTCAGCACCACAAGCGGTAACCCCCCCGAGCTACACTCAGGAATACACTGCAGCGTTGCTCAGGGATTCCCTGCAGCCAGGGGCGGACTGACAACTCATGGGGCCCCCGGGCAATAGGGGATCCTTGCCCAAGCTCAAAAAAGCCTATTCTGGTGCAATCTGACATGTTTCAGGAGCTGCACTCCCTTCCTCAGAGCTCTGAAGAAGGGAGTGCAGCTCCAGAAATGTGTCGGTTTTTGAACCAGCTGGGTATAGGAAGGGACTTTGCTATCCCGATACATCTTGTGGTTTGTGAGTATCTATTCAAGGAAAGGTCCCGATCTCCTCTTGCGATCGGGATCTGTCCCGATCATGTGACCGTCATGACAGTGAATCACGTCATAAATAAACATTTTTTATCAGGGTAATGCAGGAGGAGTGTGCGCCCTCTTGTGTGCTCTTTGTAGTGATTTGAAGATTCCCCGATCTGTGGAGGGCTGCACCCGAGCGAGTGGCATATACCGTGCGACATGTGGAGCATCCTGATTTGAGCGCTGATGTGATGTATACCTGTATTTACTTGAGTTTATTACTGGCCAGATCACTGGGTGAAAATAAAAGGAAAGAAAGCCTATAAAGAAAACTAATGCAGCCGTCACATCTGATTGATAAGCTGCAATATAATAAATATTTGCTTTTGGGTTTAATACCGCTTTAACATCTTGGTGCCGGCCGCACAGAAATGTGCGGCTTCTCTACGTCTGGGCCTTGACGCCGAGTGGTCACACATTTGCGGTCAATTAAGAAAAACGTGTGCTGAGAGCGCATGCTCCCTGCACACATGTCCGGTTCAAGGAAAGGTCCCGATCTCCTCTTGCGATCGGGACCTGTCCCGATTATGTGAACGCCGTGACAGCGAATCACGGCGGTCACATTATTATTTATTTCAGGTTCTTATATAGCGCCATCAATTTACGCCACGCTTTACATATATATTGTACATTCACATCAGTCCCTAACCCTCAAGGGGTGTACAATCTAAGGTCCCTAACCCTCAAGGGGCGTACAATCTAAGGTCCCTAACCCTCAAGGGGCGTACAATCTAAGGTCCCTAACCCTCAAGGGGAGTACAATCTAAGGTCCCTAACCCTCAAGGGGCGTACAATCTAAGGTCCCTAACCCTGAAGGGGCGTACAATCTAAGGTCCCTAACCCTCAAGGGGCGTACAATCTAAGGTCCCTAACCCTCAAGGGGCGTACAATCTAAGGTCCCTAACCCTCAAGGGGCGTACAATCTAAGGTCCCTAACCCTCAAGGGGCGTACAATCTAAGGTCCCTAACCCTGAAGGGGCGTACAATCTAAGGTCCCTAACCCTCAAGGGGCGTACAATCTAAGGTCCCTAGCCCTCAAGGGGCGTACAATCTAAGGTCCCTAACCCTCAAGGGGCGTACAATCTAAGGTCCCTAACCCTCAAGGGGCGTACAATCTAAGGTCCCTAGCCCTCAAGGGGCGTACAATCTAAGGTCCCTAACCCTCAAGGGGTGTACAATCTAAGGTCCCTAACCCTCAAGGGGTGTACAATCTAAGGTCCCTAACCCTCAAGGAGCGTACAATCTAAGGTCCCTAACCCTCAAGGGGCATACAATCTAAGGTCCCTAACCCTCAAGGGGCGTACAATCTAAGGTCCCTAACCCTGAAGGGGCGTACAATCTAAGGTCCCTAACCCTGAAGGAGCATACAATCTAAGGTCCCTAACCCTCAAGGGGTGTACAATCTAAGGTCCCTAACCCTGAAGGAGCATACAATCTAAGGTCCCTAGCCCTCAAGGGGTGTACAATCTAAGGTCCCTAACTCACATTCATACATACACATACTAGGGACAATTTAGACAGGAGCCAATTCACCTACCAGCATGTCTTTGGAGTGTGGGAGGAAACCTGAGTACCTGGAGGAAACCCACGCAGGCACAGGGAGAACATGCAAACTCCAGGCAGGTGGTGCCGCGGTTGGGATTCGAACCAACGACCCGAGTACTGGCAGGTGGAAGTGCTAACCATTTAGCCACTGTGCTGCCCATGACATGACCCTAAAACCCCGCCCGGCTTCTGAAACCCTTAAAGGGCGCCAAGGCGTTAATGGACTAGTAATAATTTCGAGCGGAGTTCTACTTTAGCGAGATTCAGACAGGAAATAAATATGTTTACTGCATTCAAAGAGAACGTGTAAAGACTGTGGATATGATTCCCTCTCATACGGCGTTTAGCATCAGTCGCAGGATTATCCTCTAATGGCCCAGCAGCTGATCTGTGGGAGTTCTGAGTGGGGAGGCCGCGGCCAGCAGCAGACATGCTCACAGGGTCCCTGCTTTGTATCAGACAAAGGAAAACCTGTTTAACGGGTCTGGGTTTCTGCTTCTGACAGGCTGGGAAGTGAGTCACATCGCGTGTTTTTTTTTTTTTTTTAATATAAATCAGAATTAAACCTTTCCTGATCACAGCGCAGATTCTGAAAATTCAATAATTACCGTAGTCTGGAGAGAAAGCACCACGCCGGGTCATTTCGTTCTGATTTTAATAACAAGAGTTTATCCGCGATGTGTTTGGGATTTAACAGCAATCACTGACAGCCCTAAGACACAACATGTATGACTGGTAAAAATGAATGAATGGATTCCCCAGGAATTAAAAACAGCGCTTTAATATATCATGTCTTACGGTGTCACGCGTAAAATCTTTTCTACTGAGGGACGCATGAATTCAGCAAGTCTTATGGCGGCCATAGACGGGTCGAAAATCGGCCGATTTTTCGTCCGAATGTAAAGGAGGGGGGGGGGGGGGGGGCTGCTATGTAAAGAGTTGACTGCTTTGTAAAGGGGGGGAATGTAACGGAACCGACCCAGTCTGCGCTTGGGTACTTCCGTTAGAAAACCGCTTCCCCGTCCGAACACCGACCACGGACACCACCGCTGACCATAAAAGACTTGTTTATTTTAACACAGATACAAGATATATACACTCAGGGGACAATCCCCCCTCCCTGCATAATGACACAGGGTGGGGCAATCTACATTTAGTAACAAGAGACACACAGGTATTCAAACTTCACACCAGCAGACAGTCCCATCAGGAGGGAGGGCTGCTGGAGACACCCCCCTTCCCACTAAGCTGTCACGTACCTGATGGGAGACTGAAATGACGAGGTCGGCCTCACTTGTGTCACTAGCCCTGACCCCACTGGAGTGGGAACAGAGGGAGTCTAGGACCAGGAGGACAAGAGCGCCAGTAGTTGTTGTTTGCAGCCAATACACATAAACACATACATCCCATAATAGTTTGCTCCCAAGCAAGACACACAATAGAACAATGGGATGCAAACACATAACACCAAACAATCCACAACCCCCACCCCCCCATCTCCTAGACATGTCTACACCATATTAGGACAGATCACCCTGTACCCCTAACAGGCACAGGGTGACTTACACATAAGAGGGATATGGGGAGCTGAGACAGGGGTCTCCCCACCTCTCCAAAGTGAGCTGGGTTCCATGGGTCCCGTCACAGGGAACTTTGATGAAAGTGGGTCACTAAGATGTAATGAAGTGCAGTGATTTAAAGAGGGGGTGCTATAATGTAAAAGAGGGGATGTGATGTAAAGGGGGGAGGTGATGTAAAGGGTGGATGTGATGTAAAGGGGGGATGTACTGTAAAGGGGGGATGTGATGTAAAGGGGGGATGTGATGTAAAGGGGGGATGTACTGTAAAGGGGGGATGTGATGTAAAGGGGGGATGTGATGTAAAGGGGGGATGTACTGTAATGGGGGGATGTGATGTAAAGGGGGGATGTACTGTAAAGGGGGGATGTGATGTAAAGGGGGGATGTGATGTAAAGGGGGGATGTACTGTAAAGGGGGGATGTGATGTAAAGGGGGGATGTGATGTAAAGGGTGGATGTGATGTAAAGGGGGGATGTACTGTAAAGGGGGGATGTGATGTAAAGGGGGGATGTGATGTAAAGGGTGGACTGTGATGTGAAGAAGGTGGTGCTGTAATATACAGAGGGTCTTGTATTGTGAAAGGGGGGACTTTTATGTGAAGAGATGTAAAGATCGGGGACTGCAATGTAAAAGGGGGACTGTGATGCAAAGGGGGTGGGATTGTATTATAAAGGGGGGGCTGTGATGCAGAGGGGTTGCTGTGACGTGAAAAGGGAAACAATGTAAAGGAGGGCTATGATGCAAAGGGGGGGATTGTATTATAAAGGGGGGCTGTGATGCGGAGGGGTTGCTGTGATGTGAAAAGGGAAGCAATGTAAAGGGGGGCTAAGATGCAAAGGGGGGATTGTATTATAAAGGGGGAGGGGGCTGTGATGCGGAGGGGTTGCTGTGATGTGAAAAGGGAAGCAATGTAAAGGGGGGCTTTGATGCAACAGGGGGACTGTGATATAAAAGATTGCACTGTGATGTAAATGGGGGACTGTGATGCGAAGGGGAGGGGGCTATGATGTAAAAGGAGGGAGGGTTAATTGCAAAAACATGCGATTCGGGCCTCTGCTGAAAGGGAATTTTACTGACCAAACCTCCGTGAATTTTAATTCAATGCCCCTGTTATATAGGAATGTAAAGGTATTCGCATTGTGACCCCTAAATGTACAAAGGTGCGCACAGCCTGATGCTTCCAGCTCTGATGGATCACTTGTATAGCTGCCTGGTCTAAAGGGAGGAGACTGGACTTTTCCCAGGTGACTCGGAAGCCAGAGTAGTCACCAAATTCGGTTTTTCCTGCAGCAGGTGCCATTAGGAGTAATTACCGTCAGATTTATGTGTCATCTGCCAAAGCAAATAAAAGTGGAGAGAATGGGCACCCCTAGCGTGTGCCACGACAGACTGGAAGTGTTCACTCGAACTCTGGGTTTGCGCACCTGAATGCGCATGAAGACAACCATAGGTAACACCCACATGTGATGCTGAGCCTCCATGATAGAAACTGAAATGCAATGAATGAAAGGGGCGGGTGGCCACTAAGGCTGAGGAAAGCGATAGATCCGTGTTTTTCAACCAGGGTGTGCTGATCCTGTGTTAGCTCCCGGACACAGAGAGGAGAGAGCACAGCCCGCACCTCCTCCTGGCTTTCTCCTCCTCCCTGCTGCAATCTATACTATTGCTAGCAAAAACAGAAAGCTGTACATCATAGGCTGCTAAGGACTTCTCGTGTGGCCCGCACAGCTTTCAGATAGCAGCAGGGAGGAGGAGAGAGCCAGGAGGAGGTGCAGGCTGTGCTCTCTCTCTCTCTTCTCTATGCACAGGAGTTACAACTGGATCGTTCTCATCCAAATGTACAGGGGTTGACTACTGCCCTCTATCTGCTCCTGTCCAGGCAGCAGAAACTGTGGGTGGGAGGCAATAAAACCCTGTATCAGGGGCAGGCTGACCATTTGAAAACTCGGGCACGGCCCGAGGGCCCGGGGTCAGTAGGGGGCCCCATGAGATGCCCCTGGTACCTTTTTCATAGGCTTTTTTGAGTTTGGGCAAGGACACAGGGGCCCCATGATCCCCTATTGCTCGGGGGCCCCATGAGTTGTCAGTCCGTCCCTGCCCTGTACAATCTCATCACAGAGCAATCCTGTTAAGAACTTCTCGTGTGGCCCGCACAGCTTTCAGATAGCAGTAGGGAGGAGGAGAGAGCCAGGAGGAGGTGCAGGCTGTGCTCTCTCTCTCTCTTCTCTATGCAAAGGAGTTAACACTAGATCGCTCTCATCCGAATGTACAGGGGTTGACTACTGTCCTCTATCTGCTCCTGTCCAGGCAGCAGAAACTGTGGGTGGGGGGAGGTATTAAAACCCTGTACAATCTTATCATAGAGCAATCCTGTTAAGGACTTCTCGTGTGGCCCGCACAGCTTTCAGATAGCAGCAGGGAGGAGGAGAGAGCCAGGAGGAGGTGCAGGCTGTGTTCTCTCTCTCTCTCTCTCTCTCTCTCTCTCTCTCTCTTCTCTATGCACAGGAGTTAACAGTGGATCGCTCTCATCCGAATGTACACGGGGTTGACTACTGCCCTCTATCTCTCCTGTCCAGGTAGCAGAAACTGTGGGTGGGGGGTGGTAATAATATTATTAAATAATATTTAATATTATTAAATAATAAATGATTTAATAATAATCTTATCACAGAGGAATCCTGTTAAGGACTTCTCGTGTGGCCCGCACATCTTTTGGATAGCAGAAGGGAGGAGGGGAGAGCCAGGAGGAGGTGCAGGCTGTGCTCTCTCTCTCTCTCTCTAGATGCATGGGGGTGTCAGGAAGCTGCATCAAAAATACCTTCTATGAAAACAATACAGTAATGAGTCCAAACACAAGAAGTATTTGGCACTTTCCCTTTAAGAAAGCAGCAGCATATGTGCATGTTTTCCTGCAGAATGGGAGAATAATCCGAGTGAGTGGCTTTCATCTGGAAAAGTGACACCTATCTGGAATACGGCGTGTCATGGCTCGCTCCAGCTCTAAATTCAGGCAGTGATGTTACGGGAGCATTTTATGGGCTCTGGTCACGCTGCAATCCATTTATGCCTCAGCTTCCCATGGTGGCAGGAGAGGCTCATGGGATACAATTACTGCAGTTTCTCCTTTCCTAACAGTGCCGTCAGTGCCGTGTGTTATATAAAGCATCCACAGACGTCTTCAGAGACATCTCAGATCAGAACCTTCAATTCTCTCTTCTCTTTATGCTTTTAGATCCCATTTTTCGGAATCATCTGAGGTGATTTCGGATGTGTCGCTTCCCTCGTGAAACCGCTTTTGTGTGCCACAAACGTTATCTGCGGCCTTCGTCTACAGGAGGCACCAGCGCCGGCCTTGTGAACGAGGCGTCCATTTCACCGCTTCCATGTGAACTCTACACGCCATACAGAGAGCAGGCGTGTGCAAAGCACCAGTGCATTATCATCACCAGGGGCGGACTGATCATTTGGAAACTCGGGCGCTGCCCGAGGGCCCGGGGTCAGCAGGGGGCACCCTGGTACCTTCTTCATAGGCTTTTTTGAGTTTGGGCAAGGACACAGGGGCCCCATGATCCCCTATTGCCCGGGGGCCCCACGAGTTGTCAGTCCGCCCCTCATCATCACGTTATATAGGGTGCAGATCCAAAAGCAGATGTACACCCGGAATATACAACGACCATCCTCATACTATGAGCCAACGGGTAATCATGGTCACTGCAAAGCTGCTATATGCAGAGTGGCAGCGGGGGCCGGACAGGGCATTCCTCACCCATTTTACCTTTTATAGTTGTCTCCTGCCCCATGGTGCTCATCTCATCATCAAGAGGAGACGTTTGAGACATGGAGCCTGTACTAAGGTAAGTACAATTGTAGACGAATAACAGGACCGGGGGGGGGGGGAGGGGGTCCGATTCCCACTAACACCAATGATGAGGCATTTATCACTCTCACTGACACCAATGATGGGGCACTATTCCTCCCACTGACACCAATGATGGGGCACTATTCCTCCCACTGACACCAATGATGGGGCACTATTCCTCCCACTGACACCAATGATGGGGCACTATTCCTCCCACTGACACCAATGATGGGGCACTATTCCTCCCACTGACACCAATGATGGGGCACTATTCTTCCCACTGACACCAATGATGGGGCATTTATTCCTCCCACTGACACCAATGATGGGGCACTATTCCTCCCACTGACACCAATGATGGGGCACTATTCCTCCCACTGACACCAATGATGGGGCATTTATCACTCTCACTGACACCAATGATGGGGCACTATTCCTCCCACTGACACCAAGGATGGGGCACTATTCCTCCCACTGACACCAATGATGGGGCACTATTCTTCCCACTGACACCAATGTTGGCAGATGTAATACTCCCACTGACACCAATAATGGGGCATTTATTACTCCCTCTGACACCAATGATGGGGCACATATTACACCCATATCTACTGTCTCTCATAAACACAGAAGCGCAGCTGAAGTGACATCACCATCTGCTCCCACAGAACCCCCCTACCTGTGTACTCACCATCCGCTCCCACAGAACCCCCCTACCTCCGTACTCACCATCCGCTCCCACAGAACCCCCCTACCTCTGTACTCACCATCCGCTCCCACAGAACCCCCTACCTCTGTACTCACCATCCGCTCCCACAGAACCCCCCTACCTCCGTACTCACCGTCCGCTCCCACAGAACCCACCTACCTCTGTACTCACCATCCGCTCCCACAGAACCCCCCTACCTCCGTACTCACCGTCCGCTCCCACAGAACCCACCTACCTCTGTACTCACCATCCGCTCCCACAGAACCCCCCTACCTGTGTACTCACCATCCGCTCCCACAGAACCCCCCTACCTCTGTACTCACCATCCGCTCCCACAGAACCCCCTACCTCTGTACTCACCGTCCGCTCCGACAGAACCCCCCTACCTCCGTACTCACCGTCCGCTCCCACAGAACCCCCTACCTCTGTACTCACCATCCGCTCCCACAGAACCCCCTACCTCTGTACTCACCGTCCGCTCCCACAGTACCTCCCCATCTCTGTACTCACCATCCGCTCCCACAGAACCCACCTACCTCCGTACTCACCGTCCGCTCCCACAGTACCTCCCCATCTCTGTACTCACCATCCGCTCCCACAGAACCCCCCTACCTCTGTACTCACCATCCGCTCCCACAGAACCCCCCTACCTCTGTACTCACCGTCCGCTCCCACAGAACCCCCCTACCTCCGTACTCACCATCCGCTCCCACAGAACCCCCTACCTCTGTACTCGCCATCCGCTCCCACAGAACCCCCCTACCTCTGTACTCACCATCCGCTCCCACAGAACCCCCCTACCTCCGTACTCACCATCCGCTCCCACAGAACCCCCCTACCTCTGTACTCACCATCCGCTCCCACAGAACCCCCCTACCTCTGTACTCACCATCCGCTCCCACAGAACCTCCCTACCTCTGTACTCACCGTCCGCTCCCACAGAACCCCCCTACCTCTGTACTCGCCATCCGCTCCCACAGAACCCCCCTACCTCTGTACTCACCATCCGCTCCCACAGAACCCCCCTACCTCTGTACTCACCATCCGCTCCCACAGTACCCCCCTACCTCTGTACTCACCGTCCGCTCCCACAGAACCCCCCTACCTCTGTACTCACCGTCCGCTCCCACAGAACCCCCTACCTCTGTACTCACCGTCCGCTCCCACAGAACCCCCCTACCTCTGTACTCACCGTCCGCTCCCACAGAACCCCCCTACCTCTGTACTCACCATCCGCTCCCACAGAACCCCCCTACCTCTGTACTCACCATCCGCTCCCACAGAACCCCCCTACCTCTGTACTCACCATCCGCTCCCACAGAACCTCCCTACCTCTGTACTCACCATCCGCTGCCACAGAACCTCCCTACTTCTGTACTCACCATCCGCTCCCACAGAACCCCCCTACCTCTGTACTCACCGTCCGCTCCCACAGAACCCCCTACCTCTGTACTCACCGTCCGCTCCCACAGAACCTCCCTACCTCTATACTCACCATCCGCTCCCACAGAACCTCCCTACCTCTGTACTCACCATCCGCTCCCACAGAACCTCCCTACCTCTGTACTCACCATCCGCTCCCACAGAACCCCCCCTACCTCTGTACTCACCGTCCGCTCCCACAGAACCTCCCTACCTCTGTAGTCACTGTGGGACAGGGAAGGAACAGATATCTGAGGACGCAGTATGCAGTGTGTTTCGGGGCGAGGCATCTCCTCCTGCAGCCTAATGCATAGAAGCCGATGCCCCAGGGGTAATCACCGGCCAGTGGGGAAGAGGTGGAGCGGTGAGTAAGTGTGCTTGGTGCACTGTGGAAAGATAGGACCCGAAATGGGAGTTACTATAGAGAGGGGCCGGCTGCTGACAGCTGTGTTTTGCAAAGCTAGCCAACCATATGAGGGCAGTGGAGAGGGAGGGGGGGATGTGCAAAGGTGAGCTGCAGTCAGGTGTTGCTGAGGTAAATTGAGTCAGGTGAGTTGCAGACAGGGTGCATAGGTGAGCTGCGGCTGGGAGGGAGGGGGGCGCAGAGGTGAGCTGAGTTGCAACCCATCTCTGCACCTCCCGGCCACAGCTCAGCTCTGCACCCCCTGGTCACAGCTCACTTCTGCATTCCCCCTGGCTACAGCTCAGCTCTGCACCCCCTGGACACAGCTCACCTCTGCACCCCCCGGACATAGCTCACCTCTGCACCCCCTGGACACAGCTCACCTCTGCAACCCCCGGACACAGCTGAGCTCTGCACCCCCTGGACACAGCTCACCTCTGCACCCCCCGGACATAGCTCACCTCTGCACCCCCTGGACACAGCTCACCTCTGCACCCCCCGGACATAGCTCACCTCTGCACCCCCTGGACATTGCTCACCTCTGCACCCCCCGGACACAGCTCACCTCTGCACCCCCCGGACACAGCTCACCTCTGCACCCCCCGGACACAACTCTGCTCTGTACCCCCCGGACACAGCTCACCTCTGCAAACCCTGGACACAGCTGAGCTCTGCACCCCGCAGACTCAGCTCACCTCTGCACCCCCTGGACACAGCTCACCTCTGCACCCCCTGGACACAGCTCACCTCTGCACCCCCCGGACACAGCTCACCTCTGCACCCCCCGGACACAGCTCACCTCTGCACCCCCTGGACACAGCTCACCTCTGCACCCCCCGGACACAGCTCACCTCTGCACCCCCCGGACTCAGCTCACCTCTGCACCCCCTGGACTCAGCTCACCTCTGCACCCCCTGGACACAGCTCACCTCTGCACCCCCCGGACACAGCTCACCTCTGCACCCCCCGGACACAGCTCAGCTCTGCACCCCCTGGACACAGCTCACCTCTGCACCCCCTGGACACAGCTCACCTCTTCACCCCCCGGACACAGCTCACCTCTGCACCCCCCCGGACTTAGCTCACCTCTGCACCCCCTGGACACAGCTCACCCCTTCACCCCCTGGACTCAGCTCGCCTCTGCACCCCCCGGACACAGCTCACCTCTGCACCCCCTGGACACAGCTCAGCTCTGCAAACCCTGGACACAGCTCACCTCTGCACCCCCCAGACACAGCTCACCTCTGCACCCCCCAGACACAGCTCACCTCTGCACCCCCCAGACACAGCTCTGCTCTGCACCCCCCAGACACAGCTCACCTCTGCACCCCCCAGACACAGCTCACCTCTGCACCCCCCAGACACAGCTCTGCTCTGCACCCCCCAGACACAGCTCACCTCTGCACCCCCCAGACACAGCTCACCTCTGCACCCCCCAGACACAGCTCTGCTCTGCAACCCCCGGACACAGCTCACCTCTGCATTTCCCGTCTGCAGTCACCCCTTCACCCTGTCCGTGGCTCATATCTGCACCCTGTCTGAAACTCACCTGTCAAGTCACTCCTGCAACACCTGACTGCAGCTCACAACTGTCATCAGCCGGCCCTCTCCATAGTAACCCTCATCCACAACTGCCTGCAGCTCACCTCTGCACCCCCCGAACACAGCTCACCTCTGCACCCCCTGTCCACACCTGGACATTTAAAAAATAAGACCTACCCCGAAAATATGACCTAGTGTGTTTTTTGAGCAAAAAAAAAAATATAGGACAGTGTCTTATTTTCGTGGAAACACGGTATTACATATTGGAACCCCCCACCCTTTGTGTAATACCACTTCTATGGTAGGAGGATTTGTATATTTTTGGGCACTAATTACTTCTGATGTGAGTGTTCTCCCTCCAGAGGTCTTCCATCCCCAAGAGTGTATTTTGGGTCTGGCGCTCATAGCCCCAGCTCAGCTCACACAATGTCCAGGGAATTCTGCGGGTGATTTGTACATAACCAAGGAATGGCAGGGCTGTATTGTGGAGGAGAGGAGGGGACGTGCTGCACAATGACAATATTTACTCTGATATTCATCCCTGGCATCCCAGAGAGGGTGAAATGTGCCAAAAGAGTCCTCACCGTGACCAGGCAAATATCAAACGAGCAGATGAGTCGTCACAACTTCTCCTTGGCATGGATTTATCTGGCCGGCTTTTGCCTCTGATGGAACACGGAGCCAAGTCACAAATATCATTCCTTTAGTCATCTTACTTTTATTTTTTGGAGCTGAAGAAGAGCGCCAACCAACGTCTAAATACAGAGATTATCTCCAACAAATGGTGCGACGCTGGAAGTGCTAAAATAACATATCAAATCATATTATAAATAAATGATATTAAAGTGAAAGATTAATAAACCTTGTGTATCCTTATTACCAGGGGCGGACTGACAACTCATGGGGCCCCTGGGCAATAGGGGATCATGGGGCCCCTGTGTCATCGCCCACACCCAAAAAAGCCTATGAAAAAGGTACCAGGGGCATCTCATAGGGCCCCCTACTGACCCCGGGCCCTCGGGCAGTGCCCAAGTTTCCACATGGTCAGTCCGCCCCTGCTTATTACCTTAAAGGATAAATTCACCTTTGGGAACATGTTCCACACGTCATGTAAAATGTTCCCCCTCCCCCCCGTGACAGCAGTACGGGGAGAAGTTCCCTGTACTAGCTGTCATTTTTTTGAAAAGAGCGCAGTCCCCGCCCATGCGTCTGCGTCACTTATTCATAAGAGTTCTGCAAATGAAAGAACTACAAGTCTTGATAGCCTTTGCGGCGGTTGGTTTGTAGTTCTAAATGAACTACCTGGGCGCTGTGGTAGTTCATGGAGTCTTCCTGTCAGACTGTATCTGCTTGTCCATAGAAGATGTATGAGCACACAGATACACTGACAGGTCTGCCGGAGTCCTATATCCGCTCTCCCCGGACCCCGCATTCACTATATCCGCTCTCCCCGGACCCCGCATTCACTATACCCCGCTCTCCCCGGACCCCGCATTCACTATATCCGCTCTCCCCGGACCCCGCATTCACTATATCCGCTCTCCCCGGACCCCGCATTCACTATATCCGCTCTCCCCGGACCCCGCATTCACTATATCCGCTCTCCCCGGACCCCGCATTCACTATATTCGCTCTCCCCGGACCCCGCATTCACTATATCCGCTCTCCCCGGACCCCTCATTCACTATATCCGCTCTCCCCGGACCCCGCATTCACTACACCCGCTCTCCCCGGACCCCACATTCACTATATCCTCTCTCCCCGGACCCCGCATTCACTACATCTGCTCTCTCCGAACCCCGCATTCACTATATCTGCTCTCCCCGGACCCCGCATTCACTATATCCGCTCTCCCCGGACCCTGCATTCACTATATCCGCTTCCCCGGACCCCACATTCACTATATCCGCTCTCCCCGGACCCCGCATTCACTATATCCGCTCTCCCCGGACCCCGCATTCACTACATCCGCTCTCCCCGGACCCCGCATTCACTATATCCGCTCTCCCCGGACCCCGCATTCACTTTATCCGCTCTCCCCGGACCCCGCATTCACTATATCCGCTCTCCCCGGACCCCGCATTCACTTTATCCGCTCTCCCCGGACCCCGCATTCACTATATCCGCTCTCCCCGGAGCCTGCATTCACTATATCCGCTCTTCCCAGACCCCGCATTCACTATATCCGCTCTCCCCAGACCCTGCATTCACTATGTCCGCTCTCCCCGGACCCCGCATTCACTATATCCACTCTTTCCGGACCCTGCATTCACTATATCCGCTCTCCCCGGACCCCGCATTCACTATATCCGCTCTCCCTGGACCCCGCATTCACTATATCCGCTCTCCCCGGACCCCGCATTCACTATATCCGCTCTCCCCGGACCCTGCATTCACTATATCCGCTCTCCCCGGACCCCGCATTCACTATATCCGCTCTCCCCGGACCCTGCATTCACTTTATCCGCTCTCCCTGGACCCCGCATTCACTATATCTGCTCTCCTCAAAACCCGCATTCACTATATCCGCTCTCCCCTGACCCTGCATTCACAATATCCGGTCTCCCTGGACTCTGCATTCACTATAGCTGGTCTGCCCGGACCCCGCATTCACTATATCCGCTCTCCCCGGACCCCGCATTCACTATAGCTGGTGTCCCCGGACCATTTTTTAAAATATATAACACTTTAGGTATAGTATTTTCTGCTATTTTTATCCATGTGTTCTATTTAAAAAAAAAAAAAAAAATCAATAAAAACAATAAAACGTAAAATGGTAAAAGTCTTGGTGGCGTAATCTCTACCGCCTTTCTTTTTTCCGGCATAATGTCTATTGCAAACGTCAAGTCCGGCGCTAAATGGGGCACGGAGTGTACGAGGATCTGTCTGGAACAATCAGTCACACACACAAGGCCACTGACTATACAGCTGTCATCTATTATTTATACCAGCGCCGGGGTGCGTAAATTGTGCTGCAAGACAAATGCAAACAGAACGCACTCACGATATTCCTCGCCGTTTTTAAATGTAACAAGATGACGTTGGGGGGTTCGTTGGGTTTTTTTTGTTTTTTCCTCTTTTCCACGAAGACGACATCTATATGTAAGCTGCAGGGGCCCCGCGGTAACCGGATTAGACGGAGAAAGACGAGAGGAAATACTAATCTTTTTTAGCACGGGTTCTTTTGTAGTCTGACGAAGACGCAGGATCAACGCGGACGCCGCAGATATTCCTTCTGCTTTTAATAGAAAGAGCTTGTTCTAGGGCAGCTCGCCGAGTTCTACCGCCGATGAATGACTCCGATGCATCATCGGATCTCTATGTTCTCGCTCCGGAAACCGGGGCACAGCCTGGAGGAAGGGCGGAATGCGTGAATGTACAAAGAATGGTGGACGCCACTGTAGTAAGAGCCAATGAGGGCATAGTGACGTTTAAAATGCAGGGGGGAGCGTAGGGTTCAGGAATAGGTAACATAAGAAGCGCGGGGGTCGCGAGTGCGTAAAGTGTCAAGAGTAGGTGACGTACAGAGTGCAGGGGTCAAGAGTATGTAAGGCACAGAGCCTAGGGGTCTGGACCAGGGGCAGACTGACCATTTGGAAACTAGGGCGCTGCCCGAGAGCCCGGGGTCAGTAGGGGGCCCCATGAGATGCCCCTGGTACCTTTTTCATAGGCTTTATTGAGTTTGGGCAAGAACACAGGGGCCCCATGATCCCCTATTGCCCGGGGGCCCCATGAGTTGTCAGTCCACCCCTGGTCTGGAGTATGTAACACGGAGAATACACTGGTCAGGAGTATGTAATGTAAGGAGTGAAGGGGTCAGGAATGTGACGTACAACATGCAGGGGCCAAAAGTATGTGCCATATACAGAGTACAGTGGGCTGAAATACGGTATGTAATGCAGGCCATAGACGGGTCGAAAACCGGCCGTTTAACTAGTTGCCGACCGCAGATAGCCGAATGACGGCTGCACTGCGGCCGGCCAGTTCTGGGTGGACGTCATATGACGTCCCCCCAGAACGCGCTCTCCTGCGCGCCCCAGGGGGCGCGCACCCGGCGATCTCCGTGATCGCTGTGTCCTACGGACACAGCTGATCACGAGATGTGGTAAAAGGCCGATCATACCGGCCTTTTACCACCTGATCAGCGGTGTCCAATGACACGCTGATCACAGGGAAATGCAAGTGCCGGTTCTCGGCTGCACTTTCCTCATGCTGTCAGATCGTGAGGAAAGTACTGCCGAGAACCGGCAGTTGTCAGAGCGGGGATTGGCACCGATCATCAGGGCCACTGATGATCAGTGCCCTGATGATCGGTGCCCAGCAGTGCCACCCACAAGTTCCGCTCACCTGTGCCCAGCAGTGCGCCCACTAGCTCCGCCCACCTGTGCCCAGCAGTGCCCCCACCTGTGCCACTCTGCAGTGTCACCTACCTGTGCCCAGCAGTGCCACCCACCTGTGCCCACCAGTGCCACCCACCTGTGCCCACCAGTGCCACCCACCTGTGCCCACCCACCAGTGCTGCCCACCAGTGCCACCCACCAGTGCAGCCCAGCAGTGCTGCCAGTCAGTGCCACCAGTCAGTGCCCAGCGGTTGTGCCAGTCAGTGCCCAGCAGTGATGCCAGTCAGTGGCATCTATCAGTACCCATCATCAGTGTCACCTATCAGTGCCGCCTATCAGTGCTGCATATTAGTGCCGCCTATCCGTGACACCTCATTAGTACTGCCTATCAGTGCCCTTTAGTGCTGCCTATCAGTGCCCATCAGTGCTGCCTCATCAACGCACATCAGTGAAGGAGAAAAAATACTTGTTTGAAAAATTTTATAATAGAAACAAAGAAACTTTTTTTTTCAAATTTTTTGCACTTTTTTAACTTTTAGCGCAAAAAGTAAAGCACCCAGTGGCGATTAAATACCACCAAAAGAAAGCTCTATTTGTGAGAAAAAAATGATCAAAATTTCATATAGGTACAATGTTGCATGACCGTGCAATTGTCAATCAAAGTGCGGCAGCGCTGAAAGCTTAAAATTGGCCTGGTAAGGAAGGGGGTATAAGTGCCCGGTAGGCAAGTAGTTAAAAGAAAAAAAAATTGGTCGTTCGATAGGCCAATGTTACCACCAACGGTAAAAAAAATCGGCCGATAAAAAATCTGCGCATGAGCCGTGACCTGCAAGAAGAAGAAAAAGGAGAAAAAGAAGAGGAAGAAAAAGAAGAAGAAAAAGAAGAAGAATTCCAGTCCGCTATTATATTTGACATGAAAAGTCTTGCGGTTGCAACAATGTATCTATTTGTATCCATTTCGGATACAGATGGTTTTATTAGGATACAAATAGATACATTGTTGCAACCGCAAGACTTTTTCATGTCAAATATAATGGCGGACTGGAATTATTCTTCTTTTTCTTCTTCTATTTCTTCTTCTTCTTTTTCTTCCTCTTTTTCTTCTTCTTCCTGGTCACGGCTCATGCACAGATTTTTTATCGGTGAAACGATCGGCTGATTTACCCATCATTGCTGGGAAAACCGGCTGGTCGGCAAAAGCGGCCGATTTGTTTCCAACTTTACCGATAAAAAAAATGTGCCAAAACCCCGAAAAACGGCTGACCAATTAGCCCATTAACGGTGCGAAAATCGGCAGATTTTCAACCCGTCTATGGCCTGCATAACTCACACAGCGCAATGGTCAGTAGTGTATAACTGTATCTAACGTTATGTAAATTACAGAGTGCAGGGTCAAACGTATGCAGTGCACAGAGTGTCAAGAGTATGTCACCCACAGATTGCACAGGTCAGGACTATGTAATATACAGAGTGCACAGGTCAGGACTATGTAATATACAGAGTGCACAGGTCAGGACTATGTAATATACAGAGTGCACAGGTCAGGACTATGTAATATACAGAGTGCAGGGGTCAGGACTATGTAATATACAGAGTGCAGGGGTCAGGACTATGTAATATACAGAGTGCACAGGTCAGGACTATGTAATATACAGAGTGCAGGGGTCAGGACTATGTAATATACAGAGTGCACAGGTCAGGACTATGTAATATACAGAGTGCACAGGTCAGGACTATGTAATATACAGAGTGCACAGGTCAGGACTATGTAATATACAGAGTGCAGGGGTCTGGACTATGTAATATACAGAGTGCAGGGGTCAGGACTATGTAATATACAGAGTGCAGGGGTCAGGACTATGTAATATACAGAGTGCAGGGGTCAGGACTATGTAATATACAGAGTGCACGGGTCAGGACTATGTAATATACAGAGTGCAGGGGTCAGGACTATGTAATATACAGAGTGCACAGGTCAGGACTATGTAATATACAGAGTGCAGGGGTCAGGACTATGTAATATACAGAGTGCAGGGGTCAGGACTATGTAATATACAGAGTGCAGGGGTCAGGACTATGTAATATACAGAGTGCAGGGGTCAGGACTATGTAATATACAGAGTGCACGGGTCAGGACTATGTAATATACAGAGTGCAGGGGTCAGGACTATGTAATATACAGAGTGCACGGGTCAGGACTATGTAATATACAGAGTGCAGGGGTCAGGACTATGTAATATACAGAGTGCAGGGGTCAGGACTATGTAATATACAGAGTGCACAGGTCAGGACTATGTAATATACAGAGTGCAGGGGTCAGGACTATGTAATATACAGAGTGCAGGGGTCAGGACTATGTAATATACAGAGTGCAGGGGTCAGGAGCATGAAATGCACAAAGACCAGAGGCCAGGAGTAAACTATTTACAGTGTGCAGGAGGCAAGCGTATTTAATGTAAAGAGTGCAGGGGTCAAGAGTAGTTCACCTAAAGATTGCACAGGTCAGGACTGTGTAATATAGAGAGAGCAGGGGTCAGGAGTATATAATGCACAAAGACCAGAGGCCAGGAGTAAACTATTTACAGTGTGCAGGAGTCAAGCGTATTTAATGTAAGGAGTGCAGGGGTAAAGAGAATGTCACCTACAGATTGCACAGGTCAGGACTATGTAATATCCAGAGTGCAGGGGTCAGGAGCATATAATGCACAAAGATCATAGGCCAAGAGTATCTCATTTACAGTGTGCAGGAGGCAAGTGTATTAAAGTAAAGAGTGCAGGGGTCAAGAGAAAGTCACCTACAGATTGCAGAGGTCAGGAGTATGTAATGTACAGAGTGTACTGGTCAGGAATATGTCATTTAGGCCTCATAAATGTATAATATCTATATTCTCCGTGATATTGACTCCTTTCAGACCAGCAGCTGCAACAAGAAGCATCTGTACTATATAATACTGGTACAGTGGCTCTCCATTTCTCATTTAGAGCTCTGTAAGAGCAGGAGCAATAAATATGAATGACACATTTTGCAGGAAGAAGTCCCCAGGTACTCATGTCCTGTACGGCACTGTCACATAACGGAGGGGGTGACGTCAACACTCCAACTGAGCTCCGACACCAGCCAGCACTGGATATTTTGTCGGCAGCTGTGATAGAGGAAGGAGCGCTGGAGAGGTAACTACAAAGTGGCCCGGGGGGGGGGGGGGGGGGGGGGGGTGACTCTGCGCAGACACACGGGTTGATTTACTAAAGACAAATAGACTGTGCACTTTGCACTCAACAAATGCAGTTGCTCCAGATCTTAGTAACTGAGGGAAAGATTCACTTTGACAAGGTTACCCAATCACACGCAAGGAAAATAAAAAAAAACAGCATTTTTGCTTGAACGGGATGGGAGGGTGGAAGTCAGCAGAGCTTCTACTGATTTACTAAGCTCTGGAGCAACTGCACTTGCAGAATGCAATTGCACGTTGCAAAGTGCACAGTCTAATTGTGCCACCAATGTAACGGGACCGACCCCAGTCTGCGCTTGGGTTAGACTACCGCTAGACTACCGCTTCCCCGTCCAAACACCGACCACAGACACCACAGCCGACCATACAAGACTAGACGACACCAATCTTGAAGTAAACCAGGAAGTAGACTAGTTTATTTGAACACAGATACAAGATATATACACTCAAGGGGACAATCCCCCCTCCCTGCATAATGACACAAGGCGGGGCAATCTACATTTAGTAACAAGAGACACACCAACAGACAGTCCCATCAGTAGGGAGAGCTGCTGGAGACACTCTCCACCAAGCCAATACACATAAACACATACTGTACATCCCATAATAGTTTGCTCCCAAGCAAGACACACAATAGAACAATGGGATGCAACCACATGGCATCAAACAATCAATAACCCCCCCACCCCAATATTAGGACAGATCACCCTGTACCCCTAACAGGCACAGGGTGACTTACACATAAGAGGGATATGGGGAGCTGAGACAGGGGTCTCCCCACCTCTCCAAAGTGAGCTGGGTTCCATGGGGGGCAGGGAGCTGACACAGGGGTCTCCCCACCTCTCCAAAGTGAGCTTGGTTCCATGGGCCCCCCACTCAAAGTGATTGCTGTCACAAATTGCGTTTAGTAAATAAGCCCCACTGCTGCTTTGCCCTGAATGGGTGGTGTCTCACCTATTTTTACCACAACAGTCTCCATAAAGCTGCAATTCTCCTTTTCAGATAACCATTTATAAATATGAAATAATATATCTCCTAGATTGTAAGCTCTCAGGATCAGGGCCCTCCTAACCCTCTTGTATTGAACTGTATTGTTGCTGTATTGTCTCCCTTTATATTGTAAAGTGCTGAGCAAACTGTTGGCGCCATAAATCCTGTATAATAATAATAATAATAATATACAATGTTATCATACTGCTCCTAGAATATTATTATTATTATTATACAGGATTTATATAGCGCCAATTGTTCGCTCAGCGCTGTACATTACAATGGGGGACAATACATGCGACAGTACAATAACAATACAATACACGGGGGTTCGAGGGCCCTGCTCCTTGGAGCTTACAATTTAGGAGGGAGGGGATAGTGGTACGGGAGGAATAGCTGTGGGGGATGGAGTGGTAGGAAGAGTGGAGGAGATTGGCAATTAGCTGAGGGCGGGGTAGGCTTCCCTGAAGAGATGGGTTTTCAGGGTGTGCCTAAAGGAGTGGAGAGTAGGTGATAGTCTGATGGATTGGGGTAGGGAGTTCCAGAGGATGGGGGAAGCCCTGGAGAAGTCCTGGAGATGGGCATGGGAGGAGGAGACCAGGGAACTGGAGAGTAGGAGATCTTGTGAGGAGCGGAGAGTGCGTTTTGGGTGGTGATTGGATATCAGGTCGGTGATGTAGTTTGGGGCAGCGTTGTGGACGGCTTTGTACGTCAGTGTTAGCATTTTGAATTTTATCCGTTGGGCAATCGGAAGTCAGTGGAGGGATTGGCAGAGGGGGGTGGAGGACACTGAGTGGAGGCCAGTGGAGGGATTGGCAGAGGGGGGTGGAGGACACTGAATGGAGATCAGTGGAGAGATTGGCAGAGGGGGATGGAGGACACTGAATGGAGATCAGTGGAGAGATTGGCAGAGGGGGGTGGAGGACACTGAATGGAGGCCAGTGGAGGGATTGGCAGAGGGGGTGGAGGACACTGAATGGAGGCCAGTGGAGGGATTGGCAGAGGGGGGTGGAGGACACTGAGTGGAAGCCAGTGGAGGGATTGGCAGAGGGGGGTGGAGGACACTGAGTGGAGGCCAGTGGAGGGATTGGCAGAGGGGGGTGGCGGATACGGAGCGGTTGGTAAGGTGGATGAGTCTGGCCGCAGTATTCAGGATGGACTGAAGCGGGGATAGCCTGTGGTGAGGTAGGCCGGTGAGGAGGGAGTTACAGTAGTCAAGTCGTGATATGATGAGGGAGTGAATGAGTTGTTTAGTAGTTTCTGGGGTTAGGATATCAAAATATCACATACGGTAATCTATCCCACATTTTTCCCCCTATAAAAATCCCACAGGAATTTCAGCGGGAAATGCTACTGGCGCCGAATTCCAGCTAGCATTTTATTTTTCGTTTTTATTTTTTTTTTTTACACGTAGGTTAGAAAAATGAAGGCAGGCTCCCGATCTGTTCTATGCAGTGCAAGTCTTTCCAGCTCTTGCAAAGGAAAACGAAGGAAGGAAGGAAGGAAGGAAGGCGTGCGGCGCTGAGAAGGGTTAACGGCATAATGCTACGACAAAAGCCTTCACATGCTACAGAGCATAATTGGGCGAATGTAATTATTTCTCCCATTCTCTGTGAAGAAAAAAAAAAAAAACAAGAACAGAATATCCATCTGTATACAGGAAATTGCTGAAAATGCCTGCTCATCTGTTTGTACAGAAAATTGAATATGCTGGCAGGAATCACTGAATAGCTCTGCTCTCCTAACCTTTCTAAGTAAATAATAACACTCTTCTGTGGAGACCGAAATAAACTGCAACTTCCCCGACAATACCTCCCGAACAATGAACACCACAATGACTAAAGCAGGTGATAACAGACCAAAAAATACTTCCCGAGAGGCGTAAGATGGGTCAAGTGCAATAAAAGTGGATTATTCTGGACGGGTTTAAAGCAGCTAAACAAAATTAGGATCGCAGGAACAGTAAGGGCTCCATGTACACTGCAGCTGATAAAATCACGTTTAGGAGCTTTTCTGCATTTTTTTCAGCAGCCCCTGAACTCTCCCTAATGTTTTCCTATGAGTCCGTGTACACATCTTCGTTCACAGGCAGTTGAGTTGACAGTCTATTTTTTGAATGCACCAAACTTGTGTTCAGGAGTAGATTTTATCAGCGTTTCAAACACTAAACGCATGTAAACGCGGCTAACCGCATTTATAAGCGTTTGCGTTTGAAATTTTTTTTAACTCTTCCAGTTCTCGATGCTGTCCAGAGCCTTTTTTCATCATGAAAAATGCATGTAAAGTGTTTTCAAGGTACTCAAATGGACAAAACACTGAACACAGGATGTTCCTTCCAAGCTTGTACATACATTGTAATGACCACTTCACACCTCAGACCTCTCCCACCCTTGGAATCAAAAGATATGTTAATGACCAATTCACACCTCAGACCTCTCTCACCCTTGGAAACAAAAGATATGTTAATGTTCATTCACACCTCAGACCTCTCTCACCCTTGGAAACAAAAGATATGTTAATGATCATTCACACCTCAAATTCCTCATGAAGACCTCCTGCCAGGTGACCTTCATGACTCCCTCCACCAGACACCTTTCCCACCCTTGGAAACAAAAGAAATGTTAATGACCAATTCACACCTCAGACCTCTCCCACCCTTGGAAACAAAAGATATGTTAATGACCAATTCACACCTCAGACCTCTCCCACCCTTGGAAACAAAAGATATTTTAATGACCATTCACGCCTCAGACATCTCCCACCCTTGGAAACAAAAGATATGTTAATGACCATTCACGCCTCAGACCTCTCCCACCCTTGGAAACAAAAGATATGTTAATGACCATTCACGCCTCCAACCTCTCCCACCCTTGGAAACAAAAGATATGTTAATGACAATTCACACCTCAGACCTCTCTGACCCCTGGAAACAAAAGATATGTTAATGATCATTCATACCTCAAATTCCTCATGAAGACCCCCTGCCAGGTGGCTTTTAATGACTCCACCAGACACCTTTCCCACCCTTGGAAACAAAAGATATGTTAATGACCAATTCACACCTCAGACCTCTCCCACCCTTAGAAACAAAAGATATGTTAATGATCATTCACACCTCAGACCTCTCCTACCCTTGGAAACAAAAGATATGTAAATGACCATTCACACCTCAAATTCCTCATGAAGACCCCCTGCCAGGTGGCCTTAAAGACTCCACCAGACACCTTTCCCACCCTTAGAAACAAAAGAAATGTTAATGAGCAACTCACACCTAAACTAATCTCAACAAATTCTGCTGTCTGTGCTTCTACTCTCTGTATTTCTCTGAAATAGTTAATGATTTACCACTTTCCAGTGCATTCTGGGCATTTGGGAGGTTCTCCTGTGCTTATCTTTAAAAAAACGCTTTTAAACACAAACACGCATAAACACGGTATGCAAACGCGGCTAAACAGACGTTTTTTAACCTACGTTTTCCAGCAGTCAGTTTTCATCATTCAGAAGTGTCCCGTGTACATGGGGCCTAAGGCTCCATGTACTGTACACTGCAGCTGATAAACTCACGTTCAGGAGCTTTTCTGCATTTTTTTCAGCAGCCCCTGAACTCTCCCTAATGTCTTCCTATGTGTCCGTGTACACATCTTCTTACAGGCAGTTGAGTTTACAGTCGTTTTTTTTAAAAACACCAAATTTGCGTTCAGGAGATTTTATCAGCGTTCCAAATGCCAAACGCTTGTAAATGTGTGTAAACGCTGCTAAGCGCGTTTATAAGAGTTTGCAAATTTTTTTTTAACTCTTCCATTTCCAGATGCTGTCCAGAGCCTTATTTCATCATGAAAAATGCACGCAAAGCGTTTTCCCGGTACTCCAATGGACCCGGGACACCGTACTTTGAGGAAATATGTGAGACACGGCTGCAATAATTTCTGCACAGAAATGAGCCGCAACATCCAAACACCACAAAAAAAAAAAGACGGCTAATCTCAACACATACTGCTCTCTCTGCTTCTGCTCTCTCTCTGTCTGAAATAGTTAATTTTTTATTGTTTTTCAGTGCATTCTGGGCATTTTGGAAGGTCTACTGAGGTTATCTTTTAAAAAAGCTCATAAACGCAATATGCAAACGCGGCTAAACAGACGTTTTCCAGCAGACGGTTGTCATGGTTCAGAAGTGTCTCGTGTACATGAAGCCTAAAAGAGAAAAAGCTGCTTTTTCTGCAATACTCACCTTCAATCAGCAGCTGCACACAGTAATTCCGTTCTGCTCAGGGGCGGACTGACCATTTGGAAACTCCGGCACTGCCACAGGGCCTGGGGTCAGTAGGGGGCCCCATGAGATGCCCCTGGTACCTTTTTCATAGGCTTTTTTGAGTTTGGGCAAGGACACAGGGGCCCCATGATCTCCTATTGCCCGGGGGCCCCATGAGTTGTCAGTCCGCCCCTGGTTCTGCTCCTCAGTCTTCCAAGTTGAATGATGGGCAGCAGGCAGGAGCTAAGCTGTCAAAGGTGACAACCAATCATAGGTGGAGGAGGCATTCCCTGCCCCACAGCTGCACGTATACATGCCCCTTACATACATGTAGCTGTCAGGCAGGGAATGCCTACACGGCCCATGATTGGTTGTCAGCTTTGACAGGATAGGTCAGGCATGTGCGGACTCGTGTCCTAACAGGTCTGAGCTCCTCACTAACGGCCAACATCATTCCTATGAGCTCAGGATGTCATGTCTCCCCAGCCTGTGACTGGACCATGAAGGAGAAGTAGTGCAGTGATGAGCTCACCCCCCTGTCAGTCTGCTTTCTCCTCCTGTCAGCATGCTCCCTGTAAGGCACATTCAATCATCAAGTTTCCTGTATGTGAGTGACAAAAGCGCTCTCACTGGGTGTTGGGAATATCTCTCCTACATTAAAAGCAAAAGGGTGAATGTCTACGCTCTACAGTATACTATATGGCAGGGTTGGACTGACCATTTGGAACTTGGGCACTGCCTGAGGGCCCGGGGTCAGTAGGGGGCCCCATGAGATGCCCCTGGTACCTTTTTCATAGGTTTTTTTGAGTTTGGGCAAGGACACAGGGGCCCCATGATCCCCTATTGCCCGGGGGCCCCATGAGTTGTCAGTCCGCCCCTGCTATATGGTCAAAGGTTTGTGGACACTGGACCAACACACCCGTTAGCTTTTGCTGGACATCCCATTTAAATACCATGAGCGTCAAGGGAGCCCTAGAGACTGGTTGACTGAACTTCACGTATCTTCATTCTGTAAAATTGTATATTCCACATCCCGCACACATCGCTCACTCTCTGAGTCTCAGCGACTTTGTACCCGCTCTCAACCCCCTGGACACGTTTCGGCCTCACTCTACAAAACACTTCATCGCGCCATCCACTACGAGCCGCCTCCCTTTACCGGAGCTTGGTCCCGGGAACTTGGTAAAGACATATCCACTGCAGACTTGAAGACCTCCTTCTGTTTCACTCATTTATTGCAGGTACTTGTAGAGTGCTGTCAATTCTACGCAGAGCATCACATATATATATTGAACATTCACATCAGTCCCTAACCCTCAAGGGGCGTACAATCTAAGGTCCTAACCCTCAAGGGGCGTACAATCTAAGGTCCCTAACCCTCAAGGGGCGTACAATCTAAGGTCCCTAACCCTCAAGGGGCGTACAATCTAAGGTCCCTAACCCTCAAGGGGCGTACAATCTAAGGTCCTAACCCTCAAGGGGCGTACAATCTAAGGTCCCTAACCCTCAAGGGGCGTACAATCTAAGGTCCCTAACCCTCAAGGGGCGTACAATCTAAGGTCCCTAACCCTCAAGGGGCGTACAATCTAAGGTCCTAACCCTCAAGGGGCGTACAATCTAAGGTCCCTAACCCTCAAGGGGCGTACAATCTAAGGTCCCTAACCCTCAAGGGGCGTACAATCTAAGGTCCCTAACCCTCAAGGGGCGTACAATCTAAGGTCCCTAACCCTCAAGGGGCGTACAATCTAAGGTCCCTAACCCTCAAGGGGTGTACAATCTAAGGTCCCTAACCCTCAAGGGGTGTACAATCTAAGGTCCCTAACTCACATTCATCCATACACATACTAGGGCCAATTTAGACAGGAGCCAATTAACCTACCAGCATGCCTTTGGAGTGTGGGAGGAAACCAGAGCACCTGGAGGAAACCCATGCAAGCAGAGGGAGAACATGCAAACTCCAGGCAGGTGGTGCTGTGGTTGGGATTCGAACCAACAACCCGGACTGCCAGGTGGAAGTGCTAACCATTTAGCCGCTGTGCTGCCCAGTTACAGCTATGACTTGCAGAGGCATGATGGAACTTGTAGTCCTGCGGCTCTCAGGTTGCCTACCCTTGCCCTAGGTTCACATCACATCTGGAGGGCCATAGTTCGGACACTCCTGGCTTAACTGCTTAAAAAGTGTTAGCTGGAGTTCACCATTAATTTGCTAGTCAAGTCCATCTAAATCTGCTAGTGCAGTGTTTCTCAACTCCAGTCCTCATGGACCCCCAACAGGTCATGTTTTCAGGAGTTCCCTCAGATGAAACAGCTGTGGTAATTACTAAGGCAGTGAAACTGATCAAATCACCTGTGCAAAATAATGGAAATCCTGAAAACATGACCTGTTGGGGGTCCATGAGGACTGGAGTTGAGAAACACTGTGCTAGTCCATCTAACACTCCCCTCAGACTGACAATGCTGCTGCCCTAAGGTGCCCCCTGTGCTCCTTCATCCAGAGTCGGGCGCTCTAACCCTAGGTTCACATCTATGCGGGTGGTGCCGCTGCAGATCCGCACGAAAATCCATACAGCCGCAGCGCCCACACAGAGAAATGCGTTTTCAGAAGAAGTGCCGGGACTTCTTCCCTGCGTGTCCCGGGAGTCCATTCAAATGAATAAATCTTCAATTTCATGATACAAGAATTATAAGCTCCTTTCCCGATGGTACAGGGATCCCGTCTCCTTACACAAAATATTCCCTTCCGCTTCGGATCTGTGTTGGCGATGTGGTGAGGCGGTGGGTACGCAGCTCCACATTTGGTGGGACTGTGAGCTAATACAACCAGGGGCAAACTGACCATCTGGAAACTGCCCGAGGGTCCGGGGTCAGTAGGGGGCCCCATGAGATGCCCCTGGTACCTTTTTCATAGGCTTTTTGAGTTTGGGCAAGGACACAGGGGCCCCATGATCCCCTATTGCTCGGGGGCCCCATGAGTTGCCAGTCTGCCCCTGCCCTGTACAATCTCATCACAGAGCAATCCTGCTAAGGACTTCTCATGTGGCCTGCACAGCTTTCAGATAGCAGCAGGGAGGAGGAGAGAGCCAGGAGGAGGTGCAGGCTGTGCTCTCTCTCTCTCTTCTCTATGCACACTGGATCGCTCTCATCCGAATGTACAGGGGTTGACTACTGCCCTCTATCTCTCCTGTCCAGGCAGTAGAAACTGTGGGGGGGGGGGGGGGAGTTAATAAAACCCTGTAAATCTCATCACAGAGCAATCCTGGGGCCCCATGAGTTGTCAGTCCGCCCCTGAATACAACCCTTTTGGCGTCTTGTCTTTGATGTATACAATCGGGTCTATGGTGAGTCGGAACCCTTTTGGCGTCTTGTCTTTGATGTATACAATCGCCGGAGATTGCTCTCCTCTCTATATTACCGGCCCACTGGAAATGCTTACTGTGTTTTTTTCTATCAGCGGCTCGACAAATTTTTTTTTTTTTTTTTTTTTTAGCGATCAACCACCCCCCACCATGCGGGTTTCTGCACTTAACCACTTGCCGTCCGGCCGCTGTATAAACGGCCAGACGGTGGCAGTCCAGGGGTGTCTTGCCGTTCATAAACAGCGCCCGCCATTATGGACTGTGCGCGCTCCCTGGGAGCGCGCGCAGCACCACGATCCGGTGCCCGCTGTGTCCTCCGGACACAGTGGAACACCGATCGTCGTACGGGACCTCTGTGAGAGGTCCTGATCATGTGATCATGTGATCACTGATTGGCCAATCAGTGATCACATGCAGAGTAGTAAGCAAGATGTCACTTCTGATATCATTGCTTACTACGTGAGAAATCTGTGAATGATCACAGAGATCACATGGTACAAGGCTATTCACAACAGCCTTGTACCATGTGACAAGCTGTGACCAATCACAGCTCTCACAGTAGTTCTCAATGGCTGCAAGAATGCAGCCAGAGAGAAGGAGAAATGATTGCTTTTACAGCCTTTATGGGTGTAAAAGCAATCAGTGTAAAAAAAAAGAAAAATCTTCATCACCCCTCACAAGTAGTACAGTGTCACCATGGTGACTGCACTGCTAGGGTGACAGTATGTAGGGAAAAAACATAAATAATAATATTAAAAAAAAATGTAAAAAAAAATTTTTTTTCAATTATAATTTTTTGGTTATAAACTAATTTGGGTTATTTGTTTACTAAAAAGATAACGGAATAAATTTTGGGCACATTTTTTTGGACATTTTCATTTATATAGCAAAAAAAAAAATCCCAGCTGTGAATAGATACCACCAAAATAAAGTTTTATCTGTCTCAAAAAAATGCAAAAAATTCATATGGGTACAGTGTTGCATGACCGCGCAATTGTCATTCAAAGTGTGATAGCGCTGAAAGCTGAAAATTGGCCTGGGCAGGAAGGGGGTGAAAGTGTCCGGACTGGAAGGGGGGAAAGTGTCCAGACTGGAAGGGGGGGAAAGTGTTCGGACTGGAAGGGGGTGAAAGTGTCCGGACTGGAAGGGGGGGAAAGTGTCCAGACTGGAAGGGGGGGAAAGTGTCCAGACTGGAAGGGGGGTGAAAGTGTCCGGACAGGAAGGGGGTGAAAGTGTCCGGACTGGAAGGGGGGTGAAAGTGTCCGGACTGGAAGGAGGTGAAAGTGTCCGGACAGGAAGGGGGGAAAGTGTCCGGACTGGAAGGGGGGGGGGAAAGTGTCCGGACTGGAAGGGGGGGGGGGAAAGTGTCCAGACTGGAAGGGGGTGAAAGCGTCCGGACTGGAAGGGGGGGAAAGCGTCCGGACTGGAAGGGGGGAAGTGTCCGGACTGGAAGGGGGGGAAAGCGTCCGGACCGGAAGGGGGGGAAAGTGTCCGGACTGGAAGGGGGTGAAAGTGTCCGGACTGGAAGGGGGTGAAAGTGTCCGGACTGGAAGGGGGGGAAAGCGTCCGGACTGGAAGGGGGGGAAAGTGTCCGGACTGGAAGGGGGTGAAAGCGTCCGGACTGGAAGGGGGGGAAAGCGTCCGGACTGGAAGGGGGTGAAAGTGTCCGGACTGGAAGGGGGTGAAAGTGTCCGGACTGGAAGGGGGTGAAAGCGTCCGGACTGGAAGGGGGTGAAAGTGTCCGGACTGGAAGGGGGTGAAAGCGTCCGGACTGGAAGGGGGGGGGGGGGGGAAAGTGTCCGGACTGGAAGGGGGTGAAAGTGTCCGGACTGGAAGGGGGTGAAAGTGTCCGAACTGGAAGGGGGGGGGAAGTGTCTGGACTGGAAGGGGGTGAAAGTGTCCGGACTGAAAGGGGGTGAAAGTGTCCGGACTGGAAGGGGGTGAAAGTGTCCGGACTGGAAGGGGGTGAAAGTGTCCGGACTGGAAGGGGGTGGAAGTGTCCGGACTGGAAGTGGTTAAAGGTGCTGGGGATCCGTGACCTGATCCATGACCTTGCAATGGCGCCTGCGGCCTTTAGAGATTAAGGGTCTGGTACCATTTCGGGGTGCACCACATCCTTCCATTTATGTCTTCGGCTCACAAAGGGTTAAAACAAACTTGGGTCTGGAGATCTCGGGAAGCCAAGCTTCGCCATGTTGCTTTTCGTAAAGGTGCTTGCTTAGAGGTGATAGGAAAAAAAAAAAAATCATTATTGCAGGATTAGGTAGGAGGGAGAGCTTGATCTGCACTGCACCCAGTGCGTGATATGATTACTAATAGAAGCAGCTGCAACATTCCACCCTGTACACTGCAGACCACATGTCTGATTAAATCCCGGCACCATTCCCACAAGTAACTTTCCTTCCTGTACAATTACATATGTTGGAGCAATAAATCTACCTACATAACGCCGGTTATTGTGTCGCAATGCAACGTCCTTCACAACATGCGCTTAGTGCCGCTCATTAAAGAGTATCTACACCCAACGACAAAAGTGTCCTGTATTGCAGCTAACCAGTCCCTGGATCTGCAGGCTGCATCGCTTTCTTTTTTTCAGGCTTTACTTTTACCTGGTTATCCTGATAAGAACACACTCCCTGTCCCAGGGTGACAACCCTCTCATTGCACTGTACTTATGGAGAAGCAGTGTTGTCACCCCTAGAATAAGTCTACAGATCATCTATGTAACGGAACCGACCCCAGACTGCGCTTGGGTACGTCCGTTAGAATACAGCTTCCCCGTCTGAACACCGACAACAGACACCACAGCCGACCAAACAAGACTAGACGACACCAGTCTTGAAGTAAACCAGGAAGTAGACTAGTTTATTTGAACACAGATACAAAATATATACACTCAAGGGGCAATCCCCCCTCCCTGCATAATGACACAGGGTGGGGACAATCTACATTTAGTAAGAAGAGACACACAGGTATTCAAACTTCACACCAAAAGACAGTCCCATCAGGAGGGAGGGCTGCTGGAGATACCCCCCCCCCCCCCCACTAAGCTAATACACATAAACACATACATCCCATAATAGTTTGCTCCCAAGAAAGACACACAATAGAACAATGGGATGCAACCACACAACACCAAACAATCAACAACCCCCCACCCCACCTATCTCCTAGACATGTCTACACAATATTAGGTCAGATCACCCTGTACCCCTAACAGGCACAGGGTGACTTACACATAGGAGGGATATGGGGAGCTGAGATAGGGGTCTCCCCACCTCTCCAAAGTGAGCTGGGTTCCATGGGGGGTGGGGAGCTGACACAGGGGTCTCCCCACCTCTCCAAAGTGAGCTGGGTTCCATGGGGGGTGGGGAGCTGACACAGGGGTCTCCCCACCTCTCCAAAGTGAGCTGGGTTCCATGGGGGGTGGGGAGCTGACACAGGGGTCTCCCCACCTCTCCAAAGTGAGCTGGGTTCCATGGGGGGTGGGGAGCTGACACAGGGGTCTCCCCACCTCTCCAAAGTGAGCTGGGTTCCATGGGGGGTGGGGAGCAGACACAGGGGTCTCCCCACCTCTCCAAAGTGAGCTGGGTTCTATGGGGGGTGGGGAGCTGACACAGGGGTCTCCCCACCTCTCCAAAGTGAGCTGGGTTCCATGGGGGGTGGGGAGCAGACACAGGGGTCTCCCCACCTCTTTAAAGTGAGCTGGGTTCCATGGGGGGTGGGGAGCTGACACAGGGGTCTCCCCACCTCTTTAAAGTGAGCTGGGTTCCATGGGGGGTGGGGAGCTGACACAGGGGTCTCTCTACCTCTCCAAAGTGAGCTGGGTTCCATGAGCCTCCCACCCAAAGTGACTCCCGTCACAATCTACATACAGGATTTCTGGCCAGAGCGACGGGAATGTTTTTGTGTTTATCAAACAGATATAGCAATACACTTACAATGGTATATTCAACACGCCAAAAGGGAGCAAATAGGAGACGTCCAATGTCAGGGTTACATACCCTTTAACTACTTGGCGATCTCTATCCTTCTGCACCAGATCATGTACATGTATGTGATCCGGCTCTTCTGGGTGGGGTTGCCCCAGCTGTGTTTTCATTTGCTACAGCACAAGCCGATCAACAGGTCCCAACCAATGATTAATGGCCGGACTCGCTGAATGACAGATGAGAGCTCTGTGTTGGTAAACAACACAGGGCTCTCTGCAGACAGCAGCAATGTGCCATTGCTTTTTTTTCTCCCTGCAAAGCAGGGAGTAAAAACTGGCACATTGCTGAAGGCTCCATGCACACGGGGCGCTTTAATAACGCTGGTAACGTTAGCAGTGTAAAGTCATTTTAAAAAATGTGAATTTTATTATTTTTTTAGCATTTTTTGCATTAGCGTTTAGCCGAGTTTTTTCATGTTTCCTTTTTTTTAGCTGGTTTTTTTTTACCAAACAAAAACTTTTTTTTTCGTTGCTCAAAAAAAGTCCAAAAACGCTGGGTTGCCAAGTTACGTTTTACAGCGTTAGAGTGTTTTTACAGCTAAAAAATTCCTCTAGAATCCCACTATTTCTGGGGTTTTTTCCAGCCAAAAAACGTTGATTCCAGTCTATGTGTCCGTGAACACATAGGAGAACATGCCGGGGGGTTACCAGCTGTAGAAAAAAAGTGGCAAAATCCAAAAACAGCCGCTGTAAAAACGTCCCGTGTGCAGGAGGACTAATACAAACAGCACACAGTGCACACAGTTAACCCCTTCCCAGCCAATGTCATTTGTACAGTGACAGTGTTAGTACTGATCACCGTATTAGTGTCACTGGGGATGTCACCCGGCGTCAGTGTCAGATTGCCCGCCGCACTACCACAGACCTATTATGAGTCACTGATCACCGCCATTAGTATTATGAAAAAAATGTTTAAATTCAAGTATGTGTCCCATAGTTTGTAGACGCTGTAACTTTCACGCAAACCAATCAATGTACACTCCATGGCTACTTTGTTAGGTACACCTGTCCAATTGCTTGGTAACACAAATATCTAATAATCCAATCACATGGCAGAAACTCTGCATTTAGGCATCTAGATGTGGTGAAGACGATTTGCTAAAGTTCAACCGAGCATCAGAATGGGGAAGAAAGTGGATTTAAGGGACTTTGAACGTGGCATGGTTGTTGGTGCCAGACGGGCTGGTCTGAGTATTTCAAAAATTGCTGATCTCCTGGGATTTTCACGCACAACCATCTCTAGGGTTTACAGAGAATGGTCCAAAAAAGAGAAAATATCCAGTGAGCGGCAGTTGTATGGACAAAAACACTTTGTTGATGTTAGAGGTCAGAGGAAAATAGGCAGACTGGTTGCTGCGACATTCAGATGGTAGGGTCAGAATTTGGCATAAACAGTATGAAAGCATGGATCCATCCTGCCTTGTACGAATGGGTCAGACTAGTGGTGTCATGGTGTGGTGGATTCATCCTGCCTTGTATGAATGGGTCAGGCTAGTGGTGGTGTCATGGTGTGGTGGATCCATCCTGCCTTGTATGAATGGGTCAGGCTAGTGGTGTCATGGTGTGGTGGATCCATCCTGCCTCGTATGAATGGGTCAGGCTAGTGGTGTCACGGTGTGGTGGATCCATCCTGCCTCGTATGAATGGGTCAGGCTAGTGGTGTCATGGTGTGGTGGATCCATCCTGCCTCGTATGAATGGGTCAGGCTAGTGGTGTCACGGTGTGGTGGATCCATCCTGCCTCGTATGAATGGGTCAGGCTAGTGGTGTCACGGTGTGGTGGATCCATCCTGCCTTGTATGAATGGGTCAGGCTAGTGGTGGTGTCATGGTGTGGTGGATTCATTCTGCCTTGTATGAATGGGTCAGGCTAGTGGTGTCATGGTGTGGTGGATCCATCCTGCCTTGTATGAATGGGTCAGGCTGGTGGTGGGACGGTGTGGAGGATCCATCCTGCCTTGTATGAATGGGTCAGGCTAGTGGTGTCATGGTGTGGTGGATCCATCCTGCCTCGTATGAATGGGTCAGGCTAGTGGTGTCACGGTGTGGTGGATCCATCCTGCCTTGTATAAATGGGTCAGGCTAGTGGTGGTGTCATGGTGTGGTGGATTCATCCTGCCTTGTATGAATGGGTCAGGCTAGTGGTGTCATGGTGTGGTGGATCCATCCTGCCTTGTATGAATGGGTCAGGCTAGTGGTGGTGTCATGGTGTGGTGGATTCCTCCTGCCTTGTATGAATGGGTCAGGCTAGTGGTGTCATGGTGTGGTGGATTCATCCTGCCTTGTATGAATGGGTCAGGCTAGTGGTGTCACGGTGTGGTGGATCCATCCTGCCTTGTATGAATGGGTCAGGCTAGTGGTGGTGTCATGGTGTGGTGGATCCATCCTGCCTTGTATGAATGGGTCAGGCTAGTGGTGTCACGGTGTGGTGGATCCATCCTGCCTTGTATGAATGGGTCAGGCTAGTGGTGGTGTCATGGTGTGGTGGATCCATCCTGCCTTGTATCAAAGGGTCAGGCTAGTGGTGGTGTCATGGTGTGAGGGAGATTTTCTTGGCACTAGCAAGGTGTACCTAATAAAGTGGCCAGTGAGTGTACACTTATTGGGATTTTTTTTTACCAAAGACATGCAGCAGAATACATTTTGGCCTAAATTTGTGAAGAGATGACATTTTTTGTTTTTAATTGGATATATTTTATAGCAGAAAGTAAAAAATATTGTTTTTTTTCACAATTTTCAGTCTTTTTATTTATATAATAAAAAATAAAAACTGTGGTGATCAAACACCACCAATAGAAAGCTCTATTTGTGTGAAAAAATTCTATAAATTTAATTTGGGTACAGTGTAGCATAACCGCACAATTGCCAGTTAAAGTAGCACAGTGCCACATAGCAAAAAATGGCCGGGTCATGACAGGGGGTAAATTGTCCCGGAGTTGAAGTGGTTAAAGAGACCACAAAAACCACATATATTGCGCAAACTAGGGAGGAGAGTGCAGCCCCAACCCCTAAAGGAGCAACCTGCCCCAATCGCTGTAGACGTAAGTTGCTGGAACACTTGTTTGGCATAAAAGTCCGTATCAGAGTCCATGTAAAAGTCTGTATCAGAGTCCATGTAAAAGTCCGTATCAGAGTCCATGTAAGAGTCCGTATCAGAGCCCATGCAAAAGTCCGTATCAGAGTCCATGTAAAAGTCCGTATCAGAGTCCATGTAAAAGTCCGTATCAGAGTCCATGTAAAGGTCCGTATCAGAGTCCATGTAAAAGTCCATATAAGCTGACACTTGCATTAGGGCTGCTCCACCAAAAGAAAGGACAGATCTCTATACAAAGGCAGGAAAGATCTCTTGACAAAGGAGTCTGAGGACTCCGAAACGCGTTACCGCGCCCTCTAGTGACAAGTCCTCCCTGGTGTGACGTCACATTCGCCCTTGCGTTCCAAGGTTGTTTCTGCAGACTTCCTGGCCCGGCTGCTGAGCTTCTTCTCCACTATCACAAGCTGAGCTTCCATCCTCCTGGGTCTGACATCGGCTTACACCCACCATTAATGCGCTTCACATACCATAACATGTGATTGGCTATATGCATTTTTACTATTAAAATTTTTTTACAATGGTGCGCTTAGTTGGCGCCCCCCTTGTGTTTTTTTAAATTTTACAAGAGACCCTGTCAGGACTACAAAGAAATCTGCTGCCTTTGCTGGTCTCTTCAGCATCCCAACACTTCCAGGGATGTTGGGTGTCTGTGTTCCTTGCCTCATGCTGTGGTTCAGTCCCTTGACCCTCTTGTCACAACAGGACTTACAGCGGAGTTCCACTCGCCTGTCAAAAAATAAAAGTCAGCAGCTACAAAAACTGTAGCTGCTGACTTTTAAAAAACACACACTCACCTTTCCCTCAGTCCCGCGGTGTGTCCCCCGCAGCCCGTTTCACCAGTCGTCCTGTATTCCAGGAGGCTGGCATCTTCAGTGTGGGCAACCAGCTGTGATAGCTTGCGGATTCACAGCTGGGTGCCCACTGCGCATGCGCGAGTAGCGCTGCATTCATGAATGGTCCTGTAGTCTTCTGGGACCTGTCACATGTCCCAAAAGACTACAGGGAGGGAGGGAGGGAGGACAACTTCCGCCTAGGCGATCAGACCGGAAGTTGGAGCGGGTACCTGTCAAATTAAGGTACCTGCCCCTCCAAAGGCGCCAATCCTTAATGGGGAGCGGGTGAGCAGTCCTTATAACGGAACTTTCCCTTTTGGGTGGAGCTCCGCTTTAAGCTGGCCATACACAATTTTTCTTCGTTTAGCCACTGGGCTGAATGGGAAATAAAAACTGGTTCCTTGATCCACACTCCCCATTCATCCAGCTGCAGTCGCTGATTGAGAGGATTCTTCCAACATGTCCCTTTGACAACAGTCGATCAAACAGTCGAATTCTGTTGAGAAAAGACTGTCACACACTGATTGAAATTTGGCCACTCCCTCCTGAATTGTCCAAAAGTGTAGGACCAGCTTTATTGGTCAGAGGATGGAACCATAGCCAGTGGCAGAGAACACAGACATTTGACACTCCAGGAAGTGTCAAAAGAACTGTAAGATGCTGCAGTGATGTAGTGGATTGGAAGGAGGAGGCACGGGTCCCAGGGAGGTGAGTATACTACCTCTTCGATTGCTGTTTTTTTTTTTTTAGAAACCTACAGGGTCACTTTAAGGAATACTCAGCACCGCCATTAGCAAAGCATGAAGAATTACATCAAAACTTGCACACGGGTTTGTTAAGTGACTTCACACTTCTCCAGAACTGCTTTTAAGACCACCAAGCACTAAAGTCACGCTTTACATGAATCATTAACAAGGCCGATGTCAGCATTATCTGATCCTAATGTTACATCGAGTAAAAAGGAAAAGTGCCTTGTTTTTGAGACGAATAAAAGCTCACACACAGGGGCGGACTGACAATTTGGAAACTCAGGCACTGCCCGAGGGCCCGGGGTTAGCCATGAGATGCCCCTGGTACCTTTTTCATAGGCTTTTTTGAGTTTGGGCAAGGACACAGGCACCCCATGATCCCCTATTGACCGGGGGCCCCATGAGTTGTCAGTCCGCCCCTGCTCACACACTTCCTTCTATGAGTTAAGAGCCCTGAAGCCCAACCTTCTGCCCGAAGGCCTTTAACCTCTTCACGCCGACGGTACGCAAATATGTGGCCTCTCGGGGGCTGGGCCTCGACTCCGAGCGGCCGCTTATTTGCATACCATTTGTAAACAAACATGTGCTCCAAGCACATGTGTCGGGGTCCCACAGAAAGGTCCCAATCTCTCCTTGCGATTGGGGCCTTTCTGATCCTGTGACTGCCATGACAGCCAATCATGACGGTCACATGACCCTAAACCCCACCCCCGGCATCAGAAACCCCTTGTCATATTTCACATAACTGTCATATTGACTGTCATGTGCGTTTAGGTGTTTTCTGTGTTTTGTCTCTGCTCCTCCCTTTCCTTTGGTTGGTTAGTGTTGCATAGATAGCCCTCCCTCTTTTCCCAGAGATGCATTGCAGCTAGCCTCATGGCCTCATTTGGAAACTCGGGCACTGCCTGAGGCCCGGGGGTCAGTAGGGAGCCCCATGAGATGCCCCTGGTACCTTTTTCATAGGCTTTTTTGAGTTTGGACAAGGACACAGGGGCCCCATGATCCCCTATTTCCCGGGGGCCCCAGGAGTTGTCAGTCCGCCCATGCCTGTGACTGTCAGCAGGGGAGAGGATAGAGTGCCGACAACAGCTGGGACATGGGAGCCTATGGGGGATGTCACCATTCCCAGGAATTCCAAGCCATTACTGAGTGCTCTCTCCTCTCCCCTGCAGCTGCTGCTGACTGACACGGGATCATCTGACCGTACCAGACAGGGGCGGACTGACCATTTGGAAAATCGGGCACTGCCCGAGGGCCCGGGGTTAATAGGGGGCCCCATGAGATGCCCCTGGTACCTTTTTCATAGGCTTTTTTGAGTTTGGGCAAGGACACAGGGGCCCCATGATCCCCTATTGCCTGGGGGCCCCATGAGTTGTCAGTCTGTCTATGGGCCGGCATTTAATTACTTCTGTCCCTGCAGAGAGCTCTGCTTTGTATTTTACATGAAAAGTCTTGCGGTTGCAATAATGTATCTATTTGTATCCATTTCGGATACAGATGTTTTTATTCGGATACAAATGGATACATTGTTGCAACCGCAAGACTTTTTCATGTCAAATATAATAACGGACTGGAATTTTTCTTCTTCTTTTTCTTCTTCCTTCTTTTCTTCTTCTTCTTTTCTCCTTCTTCTTTTTCTTCTTCCTTCTTCTTCTTCTTCTTTTCTCCTTCTTCTTCTTCTTTTCTCCTTCTTCTTTTTCTTCTTGCAGGTCACGGCTCATGTGCAGATTTTTTATCGGTAAAACGATCGGCCGATTTGCCCATGATTGCCGGAAAAATCGACCGATCGGCAAAATCGGCCGATTTTTTTCCAACTTTACCGATAACAAAAATGTGCCAAAACCCTGAAAAACGGCCGACCAATTGACCAATTAACGGTGCGAAAATTTTTGACCCATCTATGGCCTGCATAAGCAGCTCTCATATCCCGGGAGTCTTGTATGACCAAAGGAGGGAGCTGTCCCTCCCATCTTCTCTGTGTCCACACTGCAGGTAGAGATGGTGTAGAACAGCTGGTGTCCTCTACGGAGCATGCTCCAGTTTCCACTCCCTTCTAAGCTCTTCATTTGCTGCTTTTTCCTATCTGTGCAGTCACACACGTGGGCGTATACACAGAGGTAAATGTCACCCCCCCTCCGTCCTCCTCCATGTCCTCCTATTGCTAAACACTACGGGAGCAGGATAAAGTATGCTGATTGATGATATTTACCAAAGCCCCGTACACACGATGAGAATATTGGATGAATGCTAGTTTCATATCGACGATGAAAAATTGACTAAAGTTATGAAAATTCTCGTAACAGTAAAAATTTGGAAGTGATATTGTCTATAATACCGAGCTTATGATAGCTTCAGCCATAACCCTGGTAAACCACTTGCAAACCGCAAAGTATACATACGTATCGAGGTCAGCAAGTGGATAGAAAGCACAAATGTGGAAGCATTTATTCATAAAGGAGTGGTACAGTGAAGGAAATGTGTATTTGCTCCCCGGCTGATGTTGAATGTTCGCCCCTCACAAAGAAATGATCGGTCTAAAAATCGAATGTTCGGTGTATTGTAACACTGAGAGACAGAATACAACAACAAATTCAGCAGAAATGCGTCTAACAAATGATGACTGATCTGCATGTCCATGAGGGAAAGAAGGATTTGTTCCCCTTCACAAAACATGACTTAGTACTTGGTGACAAATCCCTCGTTGGCAATCACAGAGGTCAGATGTTTCCTGGAGTTGGCCCCCAGGTTCGTACACATCTCAGGAGGGATTTTGGCCCACTCCTCTTGGCAGATCCTCTCCAGGTCACTAAGGTTTGGTGGCTGTTTGGCAACTCGAACTTTCAGCTCCCTCCACAGATTTTCAATCGGATGAAGGTCTGGAGACTGGCTAGGCCACTCCAGGACCTTAATGTGCTTCTTCTGGAGCCGCTCCTTTGTTGCCTTGGCCGTGTGTTTTGGGTCATTGTCATGCTGGAACACCCATCCACCACCCATTTTCAATGCCCTGGCTGAGGGAAGAAGGTTCTCACCCAAGATTTGAGGGTACATTGCCCCGTCCATCGTCCCTTTGATGCGGTGCAGTTGTCCTGTCCCCTTAGCAGAAAAACACCCCCAAAGCAGAATGTTTCCACCACCATGTTTCACAGTTGGGATGGTGTTCTTGGGGTCATAGGCAGCATTCCTCCTCCTCCAAACATGGCGAGTTGAGTTGATGCCAAAGAGCTGGATTTTGGTCTCATCTGACCACAACACTTCCCACCAGTCCTCCTCTGCATCATTCAGATGTTCAGTGGCAGACTTCAGACGGGCCTGGACATGTGCTTTCTTGAGCAGAGGGACCTTGTGGGCACTGCAGGATTTCAGTCCTTGTCGGCGTAGTGTGTTACCAATTGTTTTCTTGGTGACTGTGGTCCCAGCTGCCTGGAGATCATTGACAAGATCCTCACATGTAGTTCTGGGATGATTCCTCACTGTTCTCATGATCATTGACATTCCACGAGGTGAGATCTTGCATGGTGCACCAGACCTAGGGAGACTGACACTTGTTTTGTGTTTCTTCCATTTGTGAATGATTGCACCAACTGTTGTCACCTTCTCACCAAGCTGCTTGGCCATAGTTTGGTAGCCCAGTCCAGCCTTGTGTAGGTCTACCATCTTGTCCCTGACATCCTTGGACAGCTCTTTGGTCTTTGCCATGGTGGAGAGTTTGGAATCTGATGGTTTGATGGCTCCTGTGGACAGGTGTCTTTTATACAGGTAACACAATGAGATTAGCAGCACTCCCTTTAAGGGACTGCGTCTAATCTCAGCTTGTTACCTGCATGAGAGACACCTGGGAGCCAGAAATCCTGCTGAATGATAGGGGATCAAATCCTTCTTTCCCTCATGAACATGCAGATCCGTCATCATTTGTTAGACGCATTTCTGCTGAATTTGTTGTATTCTGTCTCTCAGTGTTACACCGAACATTCCATTGTTAGACCGATCATTTCTGTGTGAGGGGCGAACATTCCATTGTTAGACCGATCATTTCTGTGTGAGGGGCGAACATTCACCATCAGCCGGGGAGCAAATACGCATTTCCTTCACTGTAACATGGTGATCTCTAGCAGTCTCCCCAGCCAGCTGATCTCTAGCAGTCTCCCCCAGAAAGCTGATCTCTAGCAGTCTCCCCCAGAAAGCTGATCTCTAGCAGTCTCCCCCAGCCAGCTGATCTCTAGCAGTCTCCCCCGGCCAGCTGATCTATAGCAGTCTCCCCCGGCCAGCTGATCTCTAGCAGTCTCCCCCGGCCAGCTGATCTCTAGCAGTCTCCCCCAGCCAGCTGATCTCTAGCAGTCTCCCCCAGCCAGCTCATCTCTAGCAGTCTCCCCCAGCCAGCTGATCTCTAGCAGTCTCCCCCAGCCAGCTGATTTCTAGCAGTCTCCCCCAGCCAGCTGATCTCTAGCAGTCTCCCCCAGCCAGCTGATCTCTAGCAGTCTCCCCCAGCCAGTTGATCTCTAGCAGTCTCTCCAGCCAGCTGATCTCTAGCAGTCTCCCCCAGCCAGCTCATCTCTAGCAGTTTCCCCCAGCCAGCTTATCTCTAGCAGTCTCCCCCAGCCAGCTCATCTCTAGCAGTCTCCCCCAGCCAGCTGATCTCTAGCAGTCTCCCCCAGCCAGCTGATCTCTAGCAGTCTCTCCAGCCAGCTGATCTCTAGCAGTCTCCCCCAGCCAGCTCATCTCTAGCAGTCTCCCCCAGACAGCTCATCTCTAGCAGTCTCCCCCAGCCAGCTCATCTCTAGCAGTCTCCCCCAGCCAGCTCATCTCTAGCAGTCTCCCCCAGCCAGCTGATCTCTAGCAGTCTCCCTCAGCCAGCTGATCTCTAGCAGTCTCCCTCAGCCAGCTGATCTCTAGCAGTCTCCCCAGCCAGCTGGTCTCTAGCAGTCTCCCCCAGCCAGCTGATCTCTAGCAGTCTCCCTCAGCCAGCTGATTTCTAGCAGTCTCCCCAGCCAGCTGGTCTCTAGCAGTCTCCCTCAGCCAGCTGATCTCTAGCAGTCTCCCTCAGCCAGCTGATCTCTAGCAGTCTCCCTCAGCCAGCTGATCTCTAGCAGTCTCCCTCAGCCAGCTGATCTCTAGCTGTCTCCCCAGCCAGCTGGTCTCTAGCAGTCTCCCCCAGCCAGCTGATCTCTAGCAGTCTCCCCAGCCAGCTGGTCTCTAGCAGTCTCCCCCAGCCAGCTGGAAAATCCTACTGTCTAAGAATACTAAAAATTCAAAATGTAAAAGCTACAGAAATGCAGATGTGGTCAAACAAAGGAATCCCAGGTGTGACCACAAACAGATCCAAATATTGTAAAGTGCTGAGCAAACTGTTTGCGCCATATAAATCCTGTATAATAAATAAAACTGCATCAACCCCATGAAGAGCGCAGGGCTAGGATCCAGCCGTTTTATTGTAGGAGAATCATCTGATAGGAACAAAACGCACTTTTTAGTTCAAACTGCTGAGGCCGGAAGCATTGTGATACCCGACAAGGAGAGACAGTTAAAGCGACGCGGCACCAGTGTTCCCCCTGCGGTGCTCTACTGTCCCCGGCTAGCACTGCGGCTGCACAGAGGAGAGTCGCAGAGGATGAAATGACAACAGACACATGGAGTAGCACAGAAACCACGAGGGTAGCCGGGTCCATGGAGCGGCAGGTTAGAAGGAAATGTGATCAGCGTGGAATTGTTTCCTCTTCTGGATCACATTTAATGGACTTTATCTAATGACAGCGCAGCCCCCAGACTCTTCCTCTGTTCTGACTCCCGCCTCTTAGGGACCCCGGAGCCAGCGGCAGTCTTACCCGTCAGATCTGAGCAAACTCTCAGCTTTTATGAAGTATTTAACTGGTCGGCACACCTACAACTCAGATTTCAGTTTTTGGTAGATGCTGGAGGGTTAAACTACCTGACATTTTATTTCATTGCTCAGGGACTCTGTTTTTTGAGATCTCTGCACAATATGAGGGGTTTCCACCATCCCTGTACTGAGTTCCCAGGTCTGTACACCTGCTGTGCCCATTATGAGGGGTTCCCACCATCCCTGTGCTGAGTTCCCGGGTCTGTACACCCGCTGTGCCCATTATGAGGGGTTTCCACCATCCCTGTGCTGAGTTCCCGGGTCTGTACACCCGCTGTGCCCATTATGAGGGGTTCCCACCATCCCTGTGCCGAGTTCCCGGGACTGTACACCCGCTGTGCCCATTATGAGGGGTTCCCGCCATCCTTGTGCTGAGTTCCCGGATCTGTACACCCACTGTGCCCATTATGAGGGGTTCCCACCATCCCTGTGCCGAGTTCCCGGGTCTGTACACCTGCTGTGCCAATTATGAGGGTCTCTCACTTTCACCCCCTTCCAGTCCGGACACTTTCCCCCCCTTCCAATCCGGACACTTTCACCCCCTTCCAGTCCGGGGGTGAAAGTGTCCGGACTGGAAGGGGGTGAAAGTGTCCGGATTGGAAGGGGGGGAAAGTGTCCGGACTGGAAGGGGGTGAAAGTGTCCGGATTGGAAGGGGGGGAAAGTGTCCGGACTGGAAGGGGGGGAAAGTGTCCGGACTGGAAGGGGGTGAAAGTGTCCGGACTGGAAGGAGGTGAATGTGTCCGGAAAGGAAGGGGGTGAAAGTGTCCGGACTGGGAAGGGGTAAAAGTGTCCGGAGTGGAAGGGGGTGAAAGTGTCCGGACTGGAAGGGGGTGAAAGTGTCCGGACTGGAAGGGGTGTGTGATGGGAGTGACTTTGGGGGTTAGGGAGACCCCTGTCTCAGCCCCCCAAATCCCTCTTATGTGTAAGTCACCCTGTGCCTGTTAGGGGTACAGGGTGATCTGTCCTAATATTGTGTAGACATGTATAGGTGGGGTGTGGGGGTTGTTCATTGTTTAATGCCATGTGGTTGTCCCATTGTTTTATTTTGTGTCTTGCTTGGGATGGGATGTAATGTTTCCGGACTGGAAGGGGGTGAAAGTGTCCAGACTGGAAGGGGGGTGAAAGTTTCTGGACTGGAAGGGGGTGAAAGTGTCCAGACTGGAAGGGGGTGAAGGTGTCCGGACTGGAAGGGGGTGAAAGTGTCCGGACTGGAAGGGGGGTGAAAGTTTCTGGACTGGAAGGGGGTGAAAAGGTCCAGCCTGGAAGGAGGTGAAAGTGTCCGGACTGGAAGGAGGTGAAAGTGTCCGGACAGGAAGGGGGTGAAAGTGTCCGGACTGGGAAGGGGTAAAAGTGTCCGGACTGGAAGGGGGTGAAAGTGTCCGGACTGGAAGGGGGGTGAAAGTTTCTGGACTGGAAGGGGGTGAAAAGGTCCAGCCTGGAAGGAGGTGAAAGTGTCCGGACTGGAAGGAGGTGAAAGTGTCCGGACAGGAAGGGGGTGAAAGTGTCCGGACTGGGAAGGGGTAAAAGTGTCCGGACTGGAAGGGGGTGAAAGTGTCCGGACTGGAAGGGGGTGAAAGTGTCCGGACTGGAAGGAGGTGAAAGTGTCCGGACTGGAAGGGGGTTAAAGTGTCTGGACTGGAAGGGGGTGAAAGTGTCCGGACTGGAAGGGGGTGAAAGTGTCCGGACTGGAAGGGGGTGAAAGTGTCCGGACTGGAAAGGGGTGAAAGTGTCCGGACTGGAAGGGGGGGAAAGTGTCCGGACTGGAAGGGGGGGAAAGTGTCCGGACTGGAAGGGGGGGAAAGTGTCCGGACTGGAAAGGGGTGAAAGTGTCCGGACTTGAAGGGGGTGAAAGTGTCCGGACTTGAAGGGGGTGAAAGTGTCCGGACTGGAAGGGGGTGAAAGTGTCCGGACTGGAAGGGGGTGAAAGTGTCCGGACTTGAAGGGGGTGAAAGTGTCCGGACTGGAAGGGGGTGAAAGTGTCCGGACTGGAAGGGGGTGAAAGTGTCCAGACTGGAAAGGGGTAAAAGTGTCCGGACTTGAAGGGGGTGAAAGTGTCCGGACTTGAAGGGGGTGAAAGTGTCCGGACTTGAAGGGGGTGAAAGTGTCCAGACTGGAAGGAGGTGAAAGTGTCCGGACTGGAAGGGGGCGAAAGTGTCCGGACTTGAAGGGGGTGAAAGTGTCCGGACTGGAAAAGGGGTGAAAGTGTCCGGACTGGAAGGGGGTGAAAGTGTCCGGATCCGAAGTGGCTAAGGGGATAGGATTGCAAGCCGTGGACCAAGATGGAACCCACTTACAGTATGTTGCCGGTCCTATACATACAATGATTCTCATGTCAGCCATGTGTAGGCAGCACAATCCATGATCAGTGTCACAATGTATCCATATACTGGGGGAAACATGATGAAGCGATTAGTGATAACAGCAACTAGAAGGACTCTTTTCTTCGTCTTGCCTTGCATGGAGCAGATTTGATATGTGGGAGATTGGAAGGCATTAGCAGATGGGCACAGACCGGTGACATCACCGATGGAAACCTTCCAACCCAGCAGAAGCAGAAGCGCATTGCTCCTCGAACAGCTTTAAAGGGGAAGTCGATCTTACATTCAGTTCCCTAAGAAAAGCAGAAACATTCAAACGCTACAACTCTTTAACAAATGCTGTACGCATGCGAAGAATTACAAATCAAGAGACGTAAAACCTTTGTGATGAACCCAAATGTCACACCCTGCTTTGCTGGCTTATCAGAACTGAAAAAAAGGAACCGGTTACAGTGGGTTACATCATGAAAACCTGTATCTTTCTTTTTAACATATAAACTTGTACCCCTTACTCATGTGTGTGAGAAAGGAAGTTTTTTTTTTCTTTTGTGCTAAAGAATGTGACATTGATAAGAGCACCACAAATCTAACGCAAGTCCAGTAAATCTTTATTGTGCATGACAAGATGTCAAGAGAAAGCCAACATGTTTCAGACTCAACTCCCCCTTCATCAGGGTTTAAAATGATATTAAACCCTCATTTTTAAGGCACTTTCAGAAACTGATGTAATCACTGAGTATAGTATTCAGCTTCTTTATGTTTTAATCCTTGTCTATGTTCCAGTGTAACCGCTTGCAGTCCATATAACTTATATACAGCGGGAAATGGCCTTCCTGCGCTGGGTCACGTGACCTAGTACGTGAGCCGCACACCCAGGCGTTTCCCTCCAGCGTGCGTTCCAGATAAGCAAAAGTGATGTCACCGGAAGCACCGACCTACGCGTTTCGTCATTTGTTCATTTTGTCCTCTGTATAATAAGCTAGGGCGGCACAGTGGCTTAGTGGTTAGCACTTCTGCCTTGCAGTAATTGGGTCATGGGTTCGATTCCCGACCATGGCACCTCCTGCATGGAGTTTGCATGTTCTCCCTGTGTTCACGTGGGTTTCCTCCGGGTACTCCGGTTTCCTTCCTCTAAAGACATGCTGGTAGGTTAATTGGCTCCTGTCTAAAATTGTTCTAGTTTCATCCCTGGCCATGCGGGATCTCCTCCATGGTGGGGGTTGGGGAAAGACCTGGCAACCTACCCTGTAAAATAATTGCTAAGAGAATTCATGGAAAAAGTCGCTTACGAGTGACGGTCCATGCAATCACCTGTATTGTCTAATGCCAGGTGGTTGTTCCATTGTTCTATTGTGTGTCTTGGTTTGTTGGGGGGTGTTACCAGCAGCCCCTCCCCCTGATGGGTTGGCCTGCTGATGTGTTTCCTGTTCCTGGTTGTATTTCCCCGCCCTGCGTATATATCTTGTGTTTGTGTTAAAATAAAGCAGTTGACTTCCTGTCTTAAGAAGAGTCTGGTGCTGTCTCGTCCTGTATGGTCAGCGGTGGTGTCCGGGGATCTGTGTTCGTACAGGGAAGCGGGAGTCATGGAAATACCCTAGTGCAGTCGGGGTACGGTTCCGTTACACTGAGCATGGGTGGGTGAACACTGTACATCCTAAGAAGCCATCCCTGCATGCAGGGATTAGAGTTGTGCCTCCCTACACCAGCCATGTAGCCTAGGACAGCGAGGAACTCCACTGATCCTCCCTCCTCCTTTCTCCAAACTAACAGAATGACTCAAGACTGCACTAGAATGGCAAGGAACTCCACTGTTCCTCCCTCCTCCTTTCTCCAAACAGAATGACTCAAGACTGCACTGTCCACTGTTAAAGCTCTCCTGTGAAGACCGTAAGTTCAGGGAAGCAGCACTGAGACAACAGGTGCCAGCAGCATTGAAAGCTGTAAACTGCAACTTCTGGGGTAAGGATTTTAACAAATTATTTATTTTATTGTGCTTAACGTGTGAAGCTGAAAATTGCTGAGGGTTAATACTACGCTAAGGCTAGGTTCACATATGTGCTGGTGGTGCGGCTGCAGATCCGCACGAAAATGCACACCGCCTGCACTGGAAAACGCAATTGTACTGGGAACCGAGGTTCCCGTGCGGGCTGCGTTTTCAGAAGTGCATGGACTTCCCTGAGTGCCCCGGGGCAGGGAAGTCCATTCAAATGAATGGGCTCTTGTGCCCGTGCAAAACACGGGCCGCATGGCCGCATATATGTGAACCGGGGGTAACGTGTGAAGCTGAAAATTGCTGAGGGTTAATACTACTCTAAGTCTAGGTTCACATCTGTGCGGGTGGTGCGGCTGAGGATCCACAGGAAAACCACCCGCATAGAGGAATGCGGACCCGCGGGCAGGTGCCATTAGTTCTAATGGCACGCCGCCCTCACTGGAAAACGCAACCGTACTGGGAACCTCGGCTGCGCTTTCAGAAGAAGTGCAGGGACTTCTTTCCCTGCGTGTCCCGGGGGACGGGAGTCCATTCAAATGAACGGGCTCCCGTGCCCATGCAAAATGCGTCCCGCACGGCCGCATAGATGTGATCCAAGGGTCAATGCTGGTCATAAATGAGAACAATAGTGGATAGCAAATTGCCATATAGAAAAGATAAACCAAAGGCTGATTGGGGACATTGGTCAGACTTCACATTCGATTTATAATTTTCACATTTCTATATTTTTGTTTTTCGTTCTAAAGCCATATTCTTTCTGCTCGTTTAAAAAGATTGGAAATGAATGTTAAAGCGATGAATCCGAATTTGGCGATTGGGTTTACATTCACCTTAGTGTATAGGGTCACTGGGCTGTTTATCCTTTAACCTCCCTAGCTGTCTGATTATGTCACGATTTCTGTGCTCAAAGCGGTACATTTTTTTGCATGGAAATATGTATTTTTTTTATTGTAGGCCTGTAATTTTTAGGAATAACTCACTGAAATCTGTCCGAACAAGAGTCTAGTAAACATCCCGGGGAGGATAAAATTTGAAACACAAAATCATAAATGATAATATAATAAATAATCATAAAAAATAATAATATAATAAAAAATTTAATTCAATAATGTAATCAAACCAAAAACACTGAAATGTGAAATATAGCGCCAAGTTGCAAATATAGCGCCAAGTGGCAAATCGTTTTCAGTGTCTGATGATGAATTTCCCCCACTAATCATTATCACTCAATTCTGCAAGTGGTTCTGATTTACTATCGCTGTTCTCTAGCCGGTCTAAAACCGCTTTTGACCTAAACGGACGCTTTTTTGGACGCCATGGACGTTTCTCAGTTTCCAGGCAGAAAGAACAGTAAAAATGCAGGCAGGGCGCCGGACAAAGCACTCGGGACAAAATGTATGTGAAATGGTTTGATACAGGAATGGAATACTAAGTAAGAGTCATAACAGTATCACACTATTAGTTTTTTTTCTTCCTGGAGCTTGGTGGAGTTGGCGAGGGGAACGATTGGAGGAATATCCATATCTCTGAGGTGGAAATAGTGGAGGTCATAAAGGGGGTCCAGGAGCCCTAAATAATCCTGAAAGGCGTTATACTCACCACAAATATCTGGTGAGTGCGGTTCATGTTGGTTTTTGCACTGGTGGATGGTGAAAGGATCACTATAGGCATTGAAGATTTTCAATCAAAGGAAAAAGTTTTTTGGGGCACTGGACTTCTCTTTCTTCTTTTTTTATATATGTCACTGGACTTTTTCTTTTTGTATGGGTCACTTGATTTTTTGTTAATATTTCTTTGTTTTTTTGTTTTTATATGTATCACTGGACTTTTAATTTTAATATTTTTTTGACACTTATACCAAAGTATATGTTTATTATGTATTATTGTTCACTTACACTGATTGGTGTGAGATAGTTTGTGTTTTGCGCTGGTTTCTATAATTGAAATAAAAAAAAATTTGGGGGGTTTTTATACCTGTGCACAGCGGCATTTCACTTAAAGAGGGTGTTAGCGAGTTGGTCCTGGGCACTGTGTTTTTTCTGTCTGCAAGGAATGGAATACTATCAGATTTTAGTGTATTTAGTGAATGTCACTTTTAAAATTTTTTAAATGAGCGTCGGTTCCGTCTTCCACACGTCCCGGCGTCGCAGGGACCGGAACCCAGAAGACAGATGCCGGCATCGGCCGGAGGAGATGGCCGGGGACGCTGCAGGGGGGACATCGCGGGAGCGCAGGACAAGGTAAGTGCAGAAGAGATCCCGGAGCAACGCTGCAGTGTATTCCCGAGTGTAGCTCGGGGGGGTCACCGCTTGTGGTGCTGAAACTTTACCCCGAGCTACACTCGGGAATACCGCCAGGGGGGTTAAGTAAATAATTCGGAAATGTTTTGATTCTTTGATTCCTCCTGTATTCAATTGTATTGTAACTGTACTGTCTGTCCCAGGGGCGGACTGACCATTTGGAAACTCAGGCACTGCCAGAGGGACCGGGGTCAGTAGGGGGCCCCATGAGATGCCCCTGGTACCTTTTTCATAGGCTTTTTTGAGTATGGGCAAGGACACAGGGGCCCCATGATCCCCTATTGCCCGGGGGCCCCATGAGTTGTCAGTCCGCCCCTGGTCTGCCCTCCTATTGTACAGCGCTGCACAAACTGTTGGCGCTCTATACATCCTGTATAATATAATAAAATAATAATAATGAATTCAAGGTTCTCAATAAAGGATTTAATAAATTCACTGTGTAAAAAAAAATCTATGAAATCTACGCTTTATGTACGCTTTACGCAAAGAGAAGAAGAATTGACTGGTGCGTGCGTTTTTCTCCACAAAGGGCGATGTGTTTACTTTGCAGATCTGCCCGGGCTGCAGTTATCTGGCGCGGAAAGCCTCCCCTCCTCCCAGCCATCTTTCCTAGCTAATCTCACATTCACATTCCGAACCTATATATTTACAGCTGAAACAACAAACACGTAAAAAGGCCAATTAATACATTAGAAGGCAATTAAAGTTAATAAACTGTAAGCGTCCGCTTTAATTTCCTGTCCTGCCGCCAAGGCCACAACCTGAAAGCTGCGCGGCTTTTTCTGAGTTCGGTCCTGAAAATACAGAAGGACATGCGCTGGGGTCCGTCGACAGCAAAAGACACCTACAGTCAGGTGAGTGCCTATAGGGTGTCCATCGAAGGGCTTCTGGACCCATCTCCGATGTTCAGCCCTTTGATGGGAGAATGCAGCTTTTTTGGGGGGGCATTGCACTTGCATATGAAAAGCTTCTGAGATCCCTCACAGTTGTCAGTTGTTTTGACCTCCCTCTGACCTGCCGTTAACCTCCATCTAAGCTGCATCAACCTACATTAAGTTGCTTTTCCCTTCTCATTGACTTTTACAGGGAAAGAAGCAGTTATGATGCAAACAAAAGCCCACCTACACAGGTCCTTAGTATGATTAGTCTTGTACCACAAACAGAGGCGGAGTGACAACTCATGGGGCCCCCGGACAATAGAGGATCATGGGGCCCCTGTGTCCTCCCTCTGACCTGCCGTTAACCTCCTTCTACGCTGCATCATCCTACATTAAGCTGCTTTTCCCTTCTCATTGACTTTTACAGGGAAAGAAGCAGTTATGATGCAAACAAAAGCCCACCTACACAGGTCCTTAGTATGATTAGTCTTGCACCACAAACAGAGGCGGACTGACAACTCATGGGGTCCCCGGGCAATAGGGGATCGTGGGGCCCCTGTGTCCTCGCTTTGCACTTCATGAATGGTCCTGTAGTCTTCTGGGACCTGTCATGTGTCCCAAAAGAGTACAGGGAGGGAGGACACCATCCTCTTCCGATCGCCTAGGCGATCGGAACGAAATTGGGAGCGGGTACCTGTCAAATTCGGGTACCCGCTCCCCCCTGCCCCCCAAAGGTGCCAATCCTTAATGGGGAGCAGTCCTTAAAGCAGAACTTCCCCTTTTGGGTGGAGATCCGCTTTAACCACTTAAAGTCCGGACATTTTCACCCCCCTTCCCATCCCGGCCAATTTTCAGCTTTCAACATTATCACACTTTGAGTGACAATTACTCAGTCATGAAACACTGCACCCGTATGACATTTTTATCCTTTTTTGAGACAGATAGAGCTTTCCTTTGGTGGTAATTGATCACCACGGGGTTTTTTATTTTTTGCTATACAAATGAAAAAAATACTGAAAATTAAAAAAAAAACACAATTTTTTGCTAAGTATTTGTGATAAAATTTTGCAAATAAATAATTTTTCTTCATACATTTAGGCTAAAATGTATTCTGCTACATGTTTGGGGTAAAAATAACCCGAAACAGTGTATATTATTTAGTCTGTGTGAAAGCTATAGAGTCTACAAACTATGGGATATACAGGGGGGAAAACTATTTTTTGATCCCCTCCAGATTTTGTACGTTTGCCCACTTACAAAGAAATGACGGGTCTAAAATTTTTATCATAGGTGTATTTTAACCAGCTGCCGACCGCAGATAGCCGAATGACGACTGCACTGTGGCTGGCCAGTTCTGGGAGGCCATCATATGACGTCCTCCCAGAACGAGCTCTCCTGTGCGCCCCCAGCAGTGCCATCCACCTGTGCCCAGCAGTGCCACCCACCAGTGTCCAGCAGTGCCTACCAGTGTCACCCACCAGTGCCCATCAATGCAGCCCAGCAGTGCCACCAGTCAGTGCCACCTATCAGTGTTGACTATCAGTACCCGTCATCAGTGCCAGCTCATCAGTGCCACCTATCAGTGCCCATCATCAGTGCCAGCTCATCAGTGCCAGCTATCAGTTTCGCCTATCTGTGCCACCTATCAGTGCCGCCTATCAGTGTCACCTCATTAGTGCTGCCTATCAGTTCTGCTTATCAGTGCCGATCAGTGCCGCCAGTCAGTGCCCATCATCAGTGCCAGCTCATCAGTGCCACCTATCAGTTTCACCTATCAGTGCCGCCTATCAGTACCCATCAATGCCAGCTCATCAGTGCCACCTATCAGTGCCACCTCATTAGTGCTGCCTATCAGTGCCGTCTATCAGTGCCCATCAGTGCCGTCTATCAGTGCCACCTATCAGTGTCTATCAGTGCTCATCAGTGCTGCGTATCAGTGCCCATCAGTGCTGCCTATCAGTGCAGCCTCATCAGTGAAGGAGAAAAATTACCTGTTTGCAAAATTTTATAATAGAAACAGAAACTTTTTTTTTTCAAATTTTTTGCTCTTTTTTTGTTTATAACGCAAAAAATAAAACCCCCAGCGACGAGTAAATACCACCAAAAGAAAGCTCTATTTGTGTGAAAAAAGGATAAAAAGTTCATATGAGTAAAATGTTGCATGACCGCGCAATTGTCATTCAAAGTGCGACAGAGCTGAAAGCTGAAAATTGGCCTGGTAAGGAAGGGGGTATAAGAGCCCGGTAGGCGAGGGGTTAAATGATAGAGACAGAATATCAACCAAAAATCCAGACAAAACACAATACAAATGTTATAAACTGAGTTGCAGTTCATTGAAAATGACTAAAATAAGTATTTGATCCCCAACCAGCCAACAATGATTCTGGCTCCCACAGACTGCCTATGTGCTCACGTGGTACACAGATTAGTCCTGTCAATGTAAGAAGGCGCTCCTAACGACAACTCGTTATGTGTATAAAACACACCGGACCACAGAATCTCTTTCTGCCATTCAAAATTCACCATCATGGGCAAGTCCAAAGAGCTGTCAAAGGACATCAGGGACAAGACTGTAGACCTGCACAAGGCTGGAATGGGCTACCAGACCATCAGCCAGAAGCTTGGTGAGAAGGAGACAACTGTTGGAGCGATCATTCACAAATGGAAGAAATAGAAAATGAACCATCAATCGCCCTCTGGAGATTCATGCAAGATTTGGCCTCATGGGGTGCGAATGATCATGAGAAAAGTGAGGGATCAGAACAGAACTACACGGGAGGAGCTTGTGAATGATCTCAAGGCAACTGGGACCGCAGTCACCAAACCAACCATTGATAACACAATTCGCTGCCATGGATTGAAATCCTGTAGATCCCGCAAGGTCCCTCTGCTCAGGAAGGCCCATGTCCAGGCGCGTCTGAAGTCTGCCACTGAACATCTAAAATTATTGGGAGAAAAATGTGGTCAGATGAGACCAAAATTGAGCTCTTTGGCATCAACTCAACTCGGCATGTTTGGGTGAAGGAAAATGCTGGCTGTGACCCTAAGAACACCATCCCTACTGTCAAGCATGGAGGTGGAAACATTCTGCTTTGGGGCTGTTTCTCTGCTAAAAGTACAGGCTGACTTTGCCGCATTGAGGGGCCAATGGATGGGTCATGTACTGTAAAATCTTGGAAAAGAACCTTCTTCCCTCAGCCAGAACACTGAAGATGGGTCATGGTCTATTGTTGCTCTGAGGGACCTACTGTTGCTCTGAGGGATCTATTGTTGCTCTGAGGGATCTTTTGTTGCTCTGAGGGATCTATTGTTGCTCTGAGGGATCTTTTGTTGCTCTGAGGGATCTTTTGTTGCTCTGAGGGATCTATTGTTGCTCTGAGGGACCTATTGTTGCTCTGAGGGATCTATTGTTGCCCTGAGGGTCCTATTGTTGCTCTGAGGGACCTATTGTTGCTCTGAGGGTCCTATTGTTGCTCTGAGGGACCCATTGTTGCTCTGAGGGACCCATTGTTGCTCTGAGGGTCCTATTGTTGCTCTGAGGGACCTATTGTTGCTCTGAGGGTCCTATTGTTGCTCTGAGGGACCTATTGTTGCTCTGAGGGTCCTATTGTTGCTCTGAGGGACCTATTGTTGCTCTGAGGGATCTTTTGTTGCTCTGAGGGACCTATTGTTGCTCTGAGGGTCCTATTGTTGCTCTGAGGGACCTATTGTTGCTCTGAGGGTCCTATTGTTGCTCTGAGGGTCCTATTGTTGCTCTGAGGGACCCATTGTTGCTCTGAGGGTCCTATTGTTGCTCTGAGGGACCTATTGTTGCTCTGAGGGTCCTATTGTTGCTCTGAGGGTCCTATTGTTGCTCTGAGGGACCTATTGTTGCTCTGAGGGTCCTATTGTTGCTCTGAGGGACCTGTTGTTGCTCTGAGGGTCCTATTGTTGCTCTGAGGGACCTGTTGTTGCTCTGAGGGTCCTATTGTTGCTCTGAGGGACCTATTGTTGCTCTGAGGGATCTATTGTTGCTCTGAGGGACCTATTGTTGCTCTGAGGGATCTATTGTTGCTCTGAGGGATCTATTGTTGCTCTGAGGAACCTATTGTTGCTCTGAGGGACCTATTGTTGCGCTGAGGGATCTATTGTTGCTCTGAGGAACCTATTGTTGCTCTAAGGGATCTATTGTTGCTCTGAGGAATCTATTGTTGCTGACTACGGGGATCTATTTTACAGATTTTCTTGTTATTTGTATGGAATTTGTTAATAATTACTTAAGAACACAAAATTATACTTTGTTCTCTAAAACGGGCAGTACTGGGAGGTGGGTACTGGGTGAAATCAAGGGATGGTGCTTGGAGGTGGGTAGAGGGTGGAGACAAGGGGGGGCGGAGACAAGGGGTTACTCAGAAAAGGGGGAGTACCTGCACCTATTCTCCAAGAAAAAAAGCCCTAGAAACACTTCCAATGATGTGTTTAACAGACCAAAAGAGACCAAATAAGAAAAGCGTATTGTTAGTGTTTGTATTCACTTTAACCGCTTCCTGACCGCCCTATAGCAGAAATACTGCTACAGGGTGACACAGGTGTGCAAAATCACGTATATATGTGATTTTGCATTTCGGGATAGGGGGTGGCCCGGTGATTTCCGAGGATCTTAAACGGGGAGGAGAACTGTTTGTAAACAAAACAGTTCTCCTGCTTGTCGGCTCGTGCACACTGCATTGGATGGCTTTGCATAGCACAACCATCCAATGCAGTGTGATTACAGTGAAGCACATGGACAAAGCACAGTGGAAAACAGCACACAGTTAACCCTTTGATCGCCCCTCATGTTAACCCCTTCCTTCCCAGTGCCATTAGTACAGCGTCAGTGTTTTTTTTTAGCACTGATCACTGTATTGGTGCCACTGTCAGTGGCACCAAGTCAGTTCTCCCCCCAGTGTCAGAATGCCCATCGCAGTAAGTCGCTGATAACCGCCATTACTAGTAAAAATATATATATTTAAAAAAAAAGCGTCCAGTATATATACCGCCATTTGTAAACACTATAACTTTCACGTAAACCAATTAATTTACACCTATTAGCAAACACACGGAGCAGAATACATTTTGACTTAAATTTATGACATTTGATTTTTTTTTATTTTTTTATTGGACATGATTAATAGCAAAAAGTGAAAAATATTGTTTCTTTTTCTCAAAATTGTCAGTCTTTTTTTTTTTTTATAGTGCAAAAAATAAAAATCGCACAGGTGATCAAATACCACCAAAGGAAAGCTCAATTTATGGGGAAAAAAAGGACGTAAATTTAATTTGGGTGCAGCATTGCATGACCGCGCAATTGTCAGTTAAAATAACGCAGTGCCGTAATGGAAAAAATGGCCTGGTCAGGAAAGGGGGTAAATCCTCATGAGGGGAAAAGGTTAAAGCTGAGCACCGCCCAAAAGGGGAAGTTCCACTTTAAGGACTGCTCCCCTGCTCCCCATTAAGGGTTGGCACCTTTGGGGGGCGGGTACCAGAATTTGACAGGTTCCCGCTTCCACTTCCGGTCCAATCGCCTAGGCCAGGGGTAGGCAACCTGCGGCTCTCCAGCTGTTGCAGGACTACAAGTTCCATCATGCCTCTGCAAGTCATAGCTGTAACTGTCAGTTTTGTAATGTTGCAATGCCTCATGGGAAATGTAGTTCCACAACAGCTAGAGAGCTGCAGGTTGCCTACCCCTGGCCTAGGCGATCGGAAGTGGAAGTTTTCCTCCTACCCTCCCTCCCTGTAGTCTTGTGGGACACGTGACAGGTCCCAGAAGACGACGGGGCCATTCAGGAAGGCGCAGCGCTACTCGCGCATGCCCAATGCCTCATGGGAAATGTAGTTCCACAACAGCTAGAGAGCCGCAGGTTGCCTACCCCTGGCCTAGGTGATCAGAGGCGGAGGGTGTCCTCCCTCCCTTCCTGTAGTCTTTTGGGACACATGACAGGTCCCAGAAGACTACAGGACCATTCATGAAGCACAGAGCTACTCGCGCATGCGCAGTGGGCACCCAGCTGTGAAGCCGCAAGCTGCACAGCCAGATGCCCACACTGAAGATGCCGGCCTCCTGAAATACAGGATAGCCGGTGACACGGGCTGCGGGGGACACACCGCGGGACCTAAGGACAGGTAAGTGGCTGTTTTTTAAAAGTCAGCAGCTACAGTTTTTGTAGCTGCTGACTTTTATTTTTTGACAGAGGAATTTAAAGACAGAGGAATTTCCATTACACATAGTTACATAGTTAGTCTGGCTGAAAAAAAGAGAAAAGTCCATCCAGTTCAACCATAGAAAAAAAAAAAAAGTTATAATCCTACACCCACAGTTGATCCAGAGGAAGGCAAAAAAAAAACAGTAAAGCACGATCCAATTTGCTCCTGCTGGGAAAAAAATTCCTTCCTGACCCCCCCGAGAGGCAATCGGATATTCCCGGGATCAACTTTCCCTCTAAATGTTATATCCAGTTACATTCTGTGTATCCAAGAAAGAATCCAGGACTTTCCTACAGCAACCCACTGAGCCGGCCACAACCACATCAGTCACGATATGATGATTCCAATTCTCCTCCCAATCACCTCCAATGTCACCCTAGAATATCCTGCCATTGTATGATAGGAAATAAGACGCCATCTTACCTCAGGGTGTTAACATGGAACATGTTTTTGTAAACAAAAGAGGCAAAGATTATGGTGAAAAGAAAAGGATACATGCGTACTCCTCCGTTTCTTGTTCCAATCGCCAAAATTTTCTGAACTGGATCAAAGGCTAAAGCAGTGGGCTGATACGGAAATCCATGTCGAACCGTCTGAAAGAAAAAAAAAAAAAACAATGACAGGACCTCTTAATTAAATGATATTTACAGAATCACAGAAAAAAAATGATGTTACCTCAATCAATGAATCCCTGTTAGGAAAGCTACATCTCAATATGTTGGCATATGACACCCGTGACAACTCACTTGATTGGCTGGGGAGAACAGCGCCCTTCTCTAAACCTGGTCCTCCTGCAGTGCAATGGCACCATATCACCACAAGGTGAACCCTTGGGCACAGTGGCTCTGTGCCCTGGTCAGGCAAACCCGCGGCAGAAGTCGGTTGCGTCAGGAGGGAAATTGCAGTCCCCTCCCATGCAACCACCTGAGGGGGGAGGTGTAGCAATCATGCCCACAGAGATGGACGCGGTTCAACCATTTTGCTCCAAACCCTCCATCTTGTAGATCCTTCTCCCCCTCTTGGATCATCCCCCTCCCTCCCTGAGAGCCACAGTGACATTTGGCTCTGTGCCCTGTTAGGAAATAAAAGACACCTAACTCACCGATACAATTTTCAAGGATTAGTAAAGCCCCCCCTTTATAAAGCCTTTATAGGCCCAAATATATTGAATCGTCAATAGCTCTTTTTGCAGCCTTATAGTCACACAAAGTGAAACAACTAAAATAAAGTAAATGAAATAAAATTAAAACTCATTGTGTGTTCAATGATTTGTCTTCTGTGAAACCATAGTGTCGGGAGTGACTTTGGGTGGGGGGGCCCATGGAACACAGCCCCCTTTGGAGAGGTGGGGAGACCCCTGTCTCAGCTCCCCATATCCCTCTTATGTGTAAGTCACCCTGTGCCTCTTAGGGGTACAGGGTGGAATGTCCTGATATTGTGTAGACATGTATAGGTGGGGGGTTATCCATTGTTCACTGCCACCTGGTGCATCCCATTGTTCTATTGTGTGTCTTGCTTGGGAGCAAACTATTATGGGATATATGTGTTTGTGTATTGGTGTGGGGGGTTGTCCACTGTTCACTGCCAGGTGGTGCATCCCATTGTTCTATTGTGTCTTGCTTGGGAGCAAACTATTATGGGATATATGTGTTTGTGTATTGGTGTGGGGGGTTGTCCACTGTTCACTGCCAGGTGGTGCATCCCATTGTTCTATTGTGTGTCTTGCTTGGGAGCAAACTATTATGGGATATATGTGTTTGTGTATTGGTGTGGGGGGTTGTCCGTTGTTCACTGCCAGGTGGTGCATCCCATTGTTCTATTGTGTGTCTTGCTTGGGAGCAAACTATTATGGGATATATGTCTTTGTGTATTGGTGTGGGGGGTTGTCCATTGTTCACTGCCAGGTGGTGCATCCCATTGTTCTATTGTGTGTCTTGCTTGGGAGCAAACTATTATGGGATATATGTGTTTGTGTATTGGTGTGGGGGGTTGTCCACTGTTCACTGCCAGGTGGTGCATCCCATTGTTCTATTGTGTGTCTTGCTTGGGAGCAAACTATTATGGGATATATGTGTTTGTGTATTGGTGTGGGGGGTTGTCCATTGTTCACTGCCAGGTGGTGCATCCAATTGTTCTATTGTGTGTCTTGCTTGGGAGCAAACTATTATGGGATATATGTGTTTGTGTATTGGTGTGGGGGGTTGTCCATTGTTCACTGCCAGGTGGTGCATCCCATTGTTCTATTGTGTGTCTTGCTTGGGAACAAACTATTATGGGATATACAGTATGGGTTTGTGTATTGGTGTGGGGGGTTGTCCATTGTTCACTGCCAGGTGGTGCATCCCTTTGTTCTATTGTGTGTCTTGCTTGGGAACAAACTATTATGGGATATACAGTATGGGTTTGTGTATTGGTGTGGGGGGTTGTCCATTGTTCACTGCCAGGTGGTGCATCCCATTGTTCTATTGTGTGTCTTGCTTGGGAACAAACTATTATGGGATATATGTGTTGTGTACTGACTTGGTAGGGGTGGGGGGTGTTTCCGGCAGCCCTTCCCCCTGATGGGACAGCCTGCTGATGTGTTTCCTGTTACTGGGTGTATTTCCACGCCCTGTATATATATCTTGTATCTATGTTAAAATAAAGCAGTCTATTTCCTGTGTTCCCCCAAAGGGGGATGTGTTCCATGGGCCCCCCACCCAAAGTCACTCCCGTCACACATAGTCTCAATACTACAGAAATAGGCATCAATACATGTACAGATTTGTGAATCTGCAATCACAGTGCTGCAAATCATTCATTCATTTGACTAAAATGATTTAAAAAAAAAACATAATAAAAACTCTATAAGTTACATTTTTGTCCTCCGAGACCATAAATCTCATTGCTATGGAGATTAAATCAACCACATATGCAGGTTTATAAATCCGCAATCCCAGTGCTGTAAGTGATCCAATAGTTGCATGTCCTAATTAAGCAATAATGGAAAATAATATCACTGTTCATATATCTTCAAAGCCTTAATAAGTACTTGTCCTCAACAAATCCACCGCAGTGTGATGAAAGAAGCGAATCAATGGTGCTCCACCTCCAGTGTCTAGGTCTAATCTAGGTCTTCCAGCACTGATACAGACCAATCTCCTCTCTTCCCATATGCCAGATTCAAATCCACATACACAGGTCCCTTTAAGGGGACATGGCCTTCATCTTCACCCGCTCTCCCTTCCAGGTTCACAATCTTCGACCGTCTGACTGGCCGAGCCGCAATGACGCACGGCATAGCGTTGATGGAATGACACGGGTATGCCATTCCTTCAGAGCGCATGCGCCAGGTGACGTCGCCGGCTGCTGCTCGCCGGAATATTTCCTAAACGGTGTCACGGTTAGGAGATATTAATTTTACCTACAGGTAAGCTTTGTTATAAAATTACCTTTAGGTAAAAATAACAAAAAGGCGTTCACTACCTTTTAATTATTCATTAAAATTGCGCTCACATTCATAGAAGCACCCATAGAGTGTATTAACAAACAGATAAGCTGTTCTCCCCACCATAGCTCCGGTCTCGGCCATGACTGGAAATTACATCACCCAGCTCCACCCGACGCGTTGCGTCACTGAACATTTGACTTTCTCAGAGACGTTTTGATCTTTCTTAAAGTGTTACCAAACCCATGACCCTGCATTCACTATATCCGCTCTCCCCGGACCCTTCATTCACTATATCCGCTCTCCCCGGACCCTTCATTCACTATATCCGCTCTCCCCGGACCCTTCATTCACTATATCCGCTCTCCCCGGACCCCGCATTCACTATATCCGCTCTCCCCGGACCCCGCATTCACTATATCCGCTCTCCCCGGACCCTTCATTCACTATATCCGCTCTCCCCGGACCCTTCATTCACTATATCCGCTCTCCCCGGACCCCGCATTCACTATATCCGCTCTCCCCGGACCCCACATTCACTATAACCGCTCTCCCCGGACCCCGCATTCACTATATCCGCTCTCCCCGGACCCTTCATTCACTATATCCGCTCTCCCCGGACCCCGCATTCACTGTATCCGCTCTCCCCGGACCCCGCATTCACTATATCCGCTCTCCCAGGACCCCGCATTCACTATATCCGCTCTCTCCGGACCCCGCATTCACTATATCCGCTCTCCCCGGACCCCGCATTCACTATATCCGCTCTCCCCGGACCCCGCATTCACTATATCCGCTCTCCCCGGACCCCGCATTCACTATATCCGCTCTCCCCAGACCCCGCATTCACTATATCCGCTCTCCCCGGACCCCGCATTCACTATATCCGCTCTCCCCGGACCCTGCATTCACTATATCCGCTGTCCCCGGACCCTGCATTCACTATATCTGCTCTCCCCGGACCCCGCATTCATTATATCCGCTCTCCCCAGACCCCGCATTCATTATATCTGCTCTCCCCGGACCCCGCATTCACTATATCCGCTCTCCCCGGACCCTGCATTCACTATATCCGCTCTCCCCAGACCCCGCATCCATTATATCCGCTCTCCCCAGACCCCGCATTCACTATATCCGCTCTCCCCGGACCCCGCATTCACTATATCCGCTCTCCCCGGACCCCGCATTCACTATATCCGCTCTCCCCGGACCCCGCATTCACTATATCCGCTCTCCCCGGACCCCGCATTCACTATATCCACTCTCCCCGGACCCTGCAGTGTCAGTGTATAGTACTATTTCTTCATGCTTTGCTGGGTTTTTTTTGCCTTCCTCTGGATCAACTGTGTGTGTAGGATTATAACTTTTTTTTTTCTATGGTTGAACTGGATGGACTTTTTCAGCCAGACAAACTATGTAACTATGTAACTGTATTAGTGTCACTAGTGATTTCAGTGTCAGTCAGTTTACCCCCAGCGAGGGTCTGTTAGCGCCAGATTGTCTGCCACGCTATCACAGTCGCCGATCACCGCCATTACCAGTACAGCGTCATAACTGCGTAATTTCCAGTATATATACCATCGTTTGTAGATGTATACATTTCACACAAACTAATCAATATCCACTTGGGATTTTTTTTTGTATCAAAGGCATGTAACAGAATACATATAGCCACAAATCACCAGCGCCAAGGAAATAAATATACAGAAAAATATATATTAAAATATTATATAATAAATTATAATTAAATTAAATTAAATGCTGCTGTAGCCAAGTGTCTTTGACACCAAAAAAATTAAAATATCAAAAAAACAGCGCAAATAATTTACATTGTACCTAATTACCATACAGAAATATTTATATATAATTATATATATATATTTCTGTATGGTTATTAGGTACAATGTAAATTATTTGCGCTGTTTTTTTGATATTTTAATGTAACAGAATACATTTTGGTCTAAATTTATGAAGAAATGTGATTTTATTATTATATTATTATACAGGATTTATATAATTTTATTGGATATTTCATTTATATAATAAAAAATAAAAACCAAGTGGTGATCAAATCCCCCCCCCCCCCCCAAAAAAAAAAAAGTTCTATTTGTGTGACAAAAATTCTATAGATTTAATTTGTGTACAGTGTTGCATGACTTAGCGATTGCCAGTTAAAGTAGTGCAGTGCTGAATGGCAAAAAAAATGCCCTGGTCATGATAGGGGTAATAAAAGGTCATGTGGGTAATATCATACCAGCCAAGTAGTGCGAACTCACCAGGCCAGACTGCGTGCACATCGCTCACCATCAGACCCTCTCCTGGTCCACCAAGTATCTGCTTGTGTACCCACCTTCTACCTTGTCCACCCACCATTCACAAAAATGGTAAACTTTGCCTGTCCTGAACATACACGTCATGGTCCGGGGTGTATTTACCACAAGGCAATTGCCTAGGGCGGCATTTTTCAGGGGGCCAGCACTGTCCCTTGGAAGAAGGGACAGAAGAAGGGACACACGCAGCATGGGGACCTGGTGGGTTCCAAGAGATGCAGTGGGTTTCATGAAGGTGTAACAGAACTGGACCCCGACTGCACTTGGGTATTTCTGTTAGACTCCCGCTTCCCTGTCCAAACACAGATCCACGGACCCCACTGCTGACCATACGAGACTCGACGAGACCAGTCTTGAAAGACATCAGGAAATAGACTGCTTTATTTTAATACTGACACAAGATATATACATAAGGTGGGGCAATACACACCCAGTAACACGAAACACATCAGCAGGCAGTCCCATCAGGGGGAAGGGCTGCTGGAAACACCCCCCACCAAGCCAATACACAAACACATACATCCCATAATAGTTTGCTTGAAAGCAAGACACACAATAGAACAATGGGATGCAGCCACATGGCATTAAACAATCAACCCCACCTATACATGTCTACTCAATATTAGGACAGATCACCCTGTACCCCTAACAGGCACAGGGTGACTTACACATAAGAGGGATATGGGGAGCTGAGACAGGGGTCTCCTCACCTCTCCAAAGTGAGCTGGATTCCATGGGCCCCCCACCCAAAGTCACTCCCGTCAAAGGTGTGTGCAAAGCCCGACTCTCGTTCCTGGGGATGTCTAGAGCTGTGAAGGCGAGTATGGTGGCATGGGGTATGGTGGCTGATGTATGGGGGGCAGTTGAAGGCTCGGGTGGAGGGAAGGGGTGTTGTTGGTCAATGTCAGGCTCTTTCTGTGGGGGGGAGGGGGGTGCGCCAATTTTTGTGTTCCCTAGGGCAGCACAAAACCTAAATACACCACTGGTCGTGATGCAACCCACTTCCAGTGACTGGGGACAGTAGGATGAATCCTGCACACCCACCGTTGTCCCTGGGCACCCTTTTTAACAGAGAGATTTATACGGCCAATAGCTCCCCTCCGTACAGTCGGAATCTCCAATTCTGCAGTCTTCCATGTCAAAGCCAATCTACCAACGTGTTTTTTTTTTTCAGAAGGTTATAACGTCTGGCCATCAATATAAATTATAAAAAGCATTTTTCTGAGGCTGGTAATCAATGCCCGCCCGGCGTCGGCGAAACATGCGATAGGTCACACATAGCCACACGTGTGGGCCACACATTATGAAAACATTTTCAGGAACTTAAAGAGCCCGATTTGCATTTAAATGACTGAAAAAAATCATTTGTGAGGAAAAGACTTAAGACTCGATTTATCTGAAGCCGAATTAATTCCGCATTGATTTATTACAGTAACCCCAATTAATGATCTTTTTTTAAAAAAAAAAGAGCTGCCGGCTGGTTATACCGAAACAAAACGCACAAGGGTAAAAGGTTAAGAGGAACGGCGTTCGTTATTCCTGTTTATTGTGAAAATCCATGCGAATTGCTCCTTGGAGATTAGATCGTCCACAAGAACCTTGGAGGACTTTGTAACGTGTAACTCATACCAAAGACAAAGGGGGGGAGGTAATTATAAAGGAAGAAATTGTTGTTTTGACATTTAAAGCCCAACACCAGGAATTTGAACAAATCTAGTGGGGCCACCCGCATTCCACGGGTTAATTACTTGTTATATCTACAAGCTAGAGCAGGGGTGTCAAACTGGTGGCCCTCCAGCTGTTGCAAAACTACAAGTCCCATCATGCCTCTGGGAGTCATGCTTGTAACTGTCTTGCAATGCCTCATGGGACTTGTAGTTTGGCAACAGCTGGAGGGCCGACAGGTTGATACCCGTGGGCAAGAGGAACAGACATTATTCTAAATTAATCCCCCACTCTGACCGGCTTCAGTGCTGCCCCCTTCTCCCCAACTATCCCATCTCAACTTTATCAGGTATGGCAATGTACCCTGCACTGTATGTGGTGGGGCAAGCATAGCCATGAGAGTGGCTGAAGTGTCAGGACCCGGGTCCAAACCTGCAATCTCTGCTGTATCTGATGATGGCTCTTCTTGCTGATCCACCTGGGATACTGGATAGTTCCCTGGACAATTCCTGAAATGATCCTGCTTTGAACCTTCTTTCTCTTAACCTTTGAACCCTTTGCTCCTTCCATGAACTTCCTATTTTGCATGTCCTGTTTGCCAGATTATTGTGCTCTCTCCAGCCAATATCTCATTCTCGTCACTCCTGCTGCCGTCTGTATTTTTGCTACGGCTCGTTACCGACCTTTGGCTTGTTCCTTGCCTACACTTCTGCTTGATACCAACTTGCAACCACTTGTTAACCCCTTCCCGCCGACGCCTCCCAGCCCTTTAAGAGATTCTGACGTCGGGAGGCGGGGCGCTGGGGCGTGGTTTAGGAATCATGTGACCGCCGTGATGACGCGTCACGGCGGTCACATGATCGGGAAAGGTCCCGTTCGAAAGAGCGGAGCGGGACCTTTCCGTGAGTACTACACATGTGTGCGGGGAGCGCGCAGGGCGCGCGCTCTCAGCACATATGTATTTAGTTCCATGGACGCAAATGTGCGGCCGCTCGGCGTCTAGGCCCAGACGCCGGGAGGCCGCACATCTGCGTGCGGCCGGCGCAAAGGGGTTAATGACCTTTGGCTTGATTACTGACTATGCTTCTGTTTGATCCCAACTTGCAACCACTTGTTACTGACCTTTGACTTGTTCCTTGATTACACTTCTGCTTGATCCCAACTTGCAACCACTTGTTACCGACCTTTGGCTTGATTACTGACTACGCTTCTGCTTGATCCCAACTTGCAACCACTTGTTACTGACCTTTGGCTAGCTTACTGACTACGCTTCTTCTTGATCCCAACCTGCAGCCACTTGTTACTGACCTTTGACTTGTTCCTTGACTACACTTCTGCTTGAACCCAACTTGCAACCACTTGTTACCGACCTTTGGCTTGTTCCTTAACCACACTTCCGCTTGATCCAAACCTGCAACCACTTGTTACTGACCTTTGGCTTGTTCCTTGACTACACTTCTGCTTGAACCCAACTTGCAACCACTTGTTACCGACCTTTGGCTTGTTCCTTAACCACACTTCCGCTTGATCCAAACCTGCAACCACTTGTTACTGACCTTTGGCTTGTTCCTTGACTACACTTCCGCTTGATCCCAACCTACAACCAATTGTTACTGACCTTTGGCTTGTTCCTTGACTACACTTCCACTGGATCCTAACCTGCAACCACTTGTTACCAACCTTTGGCTTGTTCCTTGACTGCACTTCTGCTTGATCCCAACCTGCAACCACTTGTTACCGACCTTTGGCTTGTTTATGGACTGCACTTCCGCTTGATCCCAACCTGCAACCACTTGTTACCGACCTTTGGCTTGTTCCTTGACTACACTTTCGCTTGATCTCAACCTGCAACCACTTGTTACCAACCTTTGGCTTGTTCCTTGACTGCACTTCCACTTGATCCCAACCTACAACCACTTGTTACCGACCTTTGGCTTGTTCCTTGACTACACTTCCACTGGATCCCAACTTGCAACCACTTGTTACTGACCTTTGGCTTGCTTACTGACTACGCTTCTGCTTGATCCCATCCTACAACCACTTGTTACTGACCTTTGGCTTGCTTACTGACTACGCTTCTGCTTGATCCCATCCTACAACCACTTGTTACTGACCTTTGGCTTGCTTACTGACTACGCTTCTGCTTGATCCCATCCTACAACCACTTGTTACTGACCTTTGGCTTGTTCCTTGACTACACTTCCAATTGATCCCATCCTACAACCACTTGTTACTGACCTTTGGCTTGCTTACTGACTACACTTCCACTTGATCCCAACCTACAACCACTTGTTACCGACCTTTGGCTTGTTCCTTGACTACACTTCCACTGGATCCCAACTTGCAACCACTTGTTACTGACCTTTGGCTTGCTTACTGACTACGCTTCTGCTTGATCCCATCCTACAACCACTTGTTACTGACCTTTGGCTTGCTTACTGACTACGCTTCTGCTTGATCCTTACCTGCCATATCTGCTACTGGACCCCGGCTTGCTCACCTCCTGCTGGGGCGATCCTGAAGACCAAAACCTGGTACTAACATGCAGCAAAACCCACCCCCACCATCAGGAGCTCTGGTGAATACCAGTTAGCGCTTAGACTACGCACCTCACATCATCCGCCATGGAGATGTGCAGGCCACTGCAAGGGTATATTTTTTGTTGTGCCCGGGGGGTTGGGCTTTAACCCTTTTACTACCTCCACCATAATTCTTAGGGTGATGGCAGTGGGTGGTTTTAAACATACTCCCGGCAGCTGCATGTGTGTCTCCCCGCTGGCAGAAAACAATAGCACGCAGGGAGTGAGTCTCCCATTCACCTCAAATGTGTGGATGGGGGAATTGGATCAACCAGTTGGTTGAACAAAAAAAAATGATTAATGTATTTCCAGCTTTACCTAGCATCTCAACCCAGGATGTAGATGGTGATCCTGGATGATGCCTGAACAAAGATGGCAGATGATGTCGGTAAGTATTGTGATCTCTGCAGGAGTGGACTGACAGCTCATGGGGCCCCCGGGCAATAGAGGATCATGGGGCCCCTATGTTCTCACCCCCTGTGTTCTTTGTAACTCTTACAGTTCCCTATGCTGTCCAGAGCCTTTTTTCATCATGAAAAATGCATGCAAAGCATTTTCAAGGTGCTCAGATGGACAAAACACTGAACACAGGATGTTCCTACCAAGCTGGTCACACATCCTAATGACCAATTCACACCTCAGACCTCTCCCACCCTTGGAAACAAAAGATATGTTAATGACCATTCACACCTCAAATTCCTCATGAAAACCCCCTGCCAGGTGGCCCTAATGACTCCACCAGACACCTTAATCTCAACACATACTGCTGTCTCTGCTTCTACTCTCTGTATTTCTCTGAAACAGTCTGAAATAGTTCATAATTTACCACTTTTCAGTGCATTCTGGGCATTTGGGAGGTTCTCCTGTGCTTATCTTTAAAAAATGCTTCTAAACGCAAACACGCATAAACGCAGTATGCAAACACAGCTAAACAGACGTTTTTTAACCCGCGTTTTCCAGCAATCAGTTTCCATCGTTCAGAAGTGTCCCGTGTACATGGAGCCTAAGCGTTCGTTCCATTTTCACTCAAGACTGATATGTATAAGAAAGGCCTTATTCCACTTTTTAAATTGCCTATGGGCATTTATTTGTATACTAAAATGCATATTTAATTTTATTGAAAAAAAAAATATATATATTCCCTCCAGATAATCTGTATACGTACTGTTTCTGCAGTTCATTCCTGTGCATTCACATCTTCTCTATTCTGAAGAAATGACCATTTGTTTTACAATGTCCAAATCAAACTAATTTATACACAGCATAGTCATCTACGTTATAATTACTTCAACATTTCTCAGTGTTGTACCAGAGAACATCTGCAGTGTCTTGTCCCTTTAACCACTTCCAGTCCGGACACTTTCCCCCCCTTCCAGTCCGGACGCTTTCCCCCCCTTCCAGTCCGGACGCTTTCCCCCCCTTCCAGTCCGGACACTTTCCCCCCTTCCAGTCCGGACACTTTCCCCCCTTCTAGTCCGGACACTTTCCCCCCCTTCCAGTCCGGACGCTTTCCCCCCCTTCCAGTCCGGACACTTTCACCCCCTTCCAGTCCGGACACTTTCCCCCCTTCCAGTCCAGACACTTTCACCCCTTCCAGTCCGGACGCTTTCCCCCCCTTCCAGTCCGGACGCTTTCCCCCCCCTTCCAGTCCGGACGCTTTCCCCCCCTTCCAGTCCGGACGCTTTCCCCAATTCCAGTCCGGACGCTTTCCCCCCTTCCAGTCCGGACGCTTTCCCCCCCTTCCAGTCCGGACGCTTTCCCCCCTTCCAGTCCGGACACTTTCCCCCCCTTCCAGTCCGAGCACTTTCCCCCCTTCCAGTCCGGACACTTTCACCCCCCTTCCAGTCCGGACACTTTCACCCCCTTCCAGTCCGGACACTTTTCCACTCTTCCAGTCCGGACACTTTCACCCCCTTCCTGTCCGGACACTTTCCCCCCTTCCAGTCCGGACACTTCCCCCCCCCTCCCTTCCAGTCCGGACACTTTCACCCCCTTCCAGTCCGGACACTTTCCCCCGCTTCCAGTCTGGGCACTTTCCCCCCCTTCCAGTCCGGACACTTCCCCCCCCCCTCCCTTCCAGTCCGGACACTTTCACCCCCTTCCAGTCCGGACACTTCCCCCCCTTCCTGTCCGGACACTTTCCCCCCTTCCAGTCCGGACACTTCCCCCCCCTCCCTTCCAGTCCGGACACTTTCACCCCCTTCCAGTCCGGACGCTTTCCCCCCCTTCCAGTCTGAACACTCTTACCCCCTTCCTGTCCAGGCCAATTTTCAGCGCTATCACACTTTGAATGACAATTGCGACACTGTACCCGTATGAATTTTTTTAGCATTTTTTTGAGACCGATAAAACTTTATTTTGGTGGTACTTCTTCACCACTGGTATATTTATTTTTTTGCTATATAAATAAAAACGTCCAAACATTTTGAAAAAAAAAGTGTTTTTCTTATAAAATTTTGCAAATAAATAATCTTTCTTCATAAATCTTGGCCAAAATGTATTCAGCTATCTTTTTAGTAAAAAAATAACCAAAATTAGTTTATAACCAAAAATTATAATGAAAAAAAAAATGTTTTTACCTTTTTTTTTTTTATATTATTTATGTTTTTTTTACATACTGTCACCCTAGCAGTACATTGTCACCATGGTGACACTGTACTACTTGTAGGGGGTGATGAAGATTTTTTTCTTTCTTTTTTTACACTGATTGCTTTTACACCCATAAAGGCTGTAAAAACAATAATTTCTCCTTCTCTCTGGATGCATTCTTGCAGCCATTGAGAAATACTGTGTGAGCTGTGATTGGTCACAGCTTGTCACATGGTACAAGGCTGTTGTGAATAGCCCTGTACCATGTGATCTCTGTGATCATTCACAGATTTCACAAGTAGTAAGCAATGATATCAGAAGTGACATCTTGCTTACTACTACTCACGTGATCACTGATTGGCCAATCAGTGATCACATGAATAGGGACCTCACACAAAGGTCCTGTACAGCGATCAGTGTTCTACTGTGTCCTCCGGACACAGTGGGCACCAGATTGCGGTGTCGCGTCCTCCCAGGGAGCGCGTACAGGTAGATAATGCTGGGGCCGTTTATAAACGGCAACCCGCTTTGGCACTGCTCCCGTCTAGCCGTTTATGTACATGGGCTGGATGGGAAGTAGTTAAGCTCGGTTCACACTAGCCCACACGCTGTGGGCTGGTTACGGTTGCAGGAATTGCACCTGTTCCTGCAACCACCCGCAACCAAAATTTCATTTGAATGCACCGTTGCATGACCGCGCAATTGTCAGTTAAAGTAACGCAGCGCCGTGGAGCAAAAAATGGCCTGGTCAGGAAGGGGGGTAAATCCTTTGGAGGGTGAGGGGTTAAATTAAAGGAACCTCTTATTTCAGGGGTCGCCTGTGATCTAACATGTAACCCAGTGCAGATACTGGCAGTTAGCGGTAGACACCCTTAAGCCCTGGTTCACGCTGATGTCACACTGATGCGATTCAGATGCGTTCCGGAATGCGTAGATTTGCATGTCAAGCGAAATAACAATGTTTTCTATGAAGGCCGTTCACATCTATGCGGTGCCATTCTGATGCAGTTGGGAAAAAAAAAAAAAAAGGTCCTGTGCGTGTTTAGTACTTCAAGGACGTTTCAATTTCCTGACATTTTTTACTTTTTATAAAATTACAGAAGCTGCTGAGTGAAATGGAAATGTAATTTAAATAAAATGTGTAGCAATTATCCTTTTGCAGAAAAGTTTTGCCTTTAATTTCCTTTTTCTCTCCTTTCCATCTTCTGACGGCTGGTAGCTTCAAGGAGATATCTGGAGCTCATTTATTCACTTTCCTCGCATACTTGAAGTAACAAGGTGGTGCTGCTTTTCCCACTCGCTGTGACAAGGTGGGTCTCAAATCCAGCTCATGAACAGACTGTCCAGTTCAGAAATGTAGAACCAGGACAGTCAAAGCGCTTCTGATTGGTCAGCCCGTCAATGTGACGGTGCTGACCAATCCGAATCCCTTTAGCCTGTGCTGTCAGCATATCAAGGAGAGGAGAGAAAGCCGCAGGGATTTCAAATCTCCGGACCTGTGGAGCGGCTTTTCATTGTCTGACAGCGCGATCGGCAGTCTGGAACAGGGAGGGATGGGAGGAGCTCCAGTGGATGGCTGGGAGAAGTGAGCAATACGAGAGGCAGGAGGAGCCCAAGCCGCAGCCGCCGATATCCACAGTGGAATCGGGAGCCAGAGCTGGTGAAACCCGTAATGCAGGGAGGTTTTCCTGTGTGAACCGAGGTTCAAAGTCGCTATGACAAGGGCTATGCAGAAAACCGCATGCGATTCGGACAGCATTCCTGTTCAAATTGCATGCAATTCTTTGCAGTGCCATTTGAGCCCATTCATTTTGTACGGGTTCAAATCACACCGCAAAGGTATCAGAACTAGGTATCAGTGAATACTTCACCAAAAGTATCGGTACTCGTATTTGCCGGAGGAAAAAAACGGTATTGGTGCAACCCTACTTGACTGGGCATGTCATGGTTTGATGGTTCTGTGGGATGTGGTTAGTAAACAGTACAGGAGACCGTACTCCATGGTTTCGGGGACCATGTAGCTGCCAGACTGGGTACTGAAATTTACTAAAATTTGAACCTTATCAGACAATGCAGAAGCTGACAGGCCCATGGTCCTATTCTACAGTACTCTTTGCTGCCCAAGCCCAGCTTGCGTCTCCATTGCCAGGCAACGGAGATGATGCTCTCTTTCCTTCTTCTGCCCAGAGGCAACTGCTTCTTTTTCTGCCCGGCTGGCATCTCCATTTCCAAGCAACGGAGATGATGCTCGCTTTGCTTCTTTTTCCCAGAGGCAACTGCTTCTTCTTCTGCCTGGTTGGCATCTCCATTGCCAGGCAACAAAGATGATGCTCTCTTTGCTTCCTTTGCCCAGAGGCAACTGCTTCTTCTTCTGCCCGGATGGCATCTCCATTTCCAAACAATGGAGATGATGCTCTCTTTGCTTCTATTGCCCAGAGGTAACTGCTCTTCTTCTGCACGGCTGGCATCTCCATTACCAGGCAACGGAGATGATGCTCTCTTTCCTTCTTCTGCTCAGAGGAAACTGTTTCTTCTTCTGCCTGGTTGGCATCTCCATTGCCAGGCAACGGAGATGATGTTCTCTTTCCTTCTTCTGCCCAGAGGCAACTGCTTCTTCTTCTGCCTGGTTGGCATCTCCATTGCCAGGCAACAGAGATGTTGCTCTCTTCTCTTCTTCTGCCCAGAGGCAACTGCTTCTTCTTCTGCCCGGGTGGCATCTCCATTACCAGGCAACGGAGATGATGCTCGCTTTGCTTCTTTTTCCCAGAGGCAACTGCTGCTTCTTCTTCTGCCTGGTTGGCATCTCCATTGCCAGGCAACAGAGATGATGCTCTCTTTACTTCTTCTGCCCAGAGGCAACTGCTTCTTCTTCTGCACGGCTGGCATCTCCATTACCAGGCAACGGAGATGATGCTCTCTTTCCTTCTTCTGCCCAGAGGCAACTGCTTCTTCTTCTGCCTGGTTGGCATCTCCATTGCCAGGCAACGGAGATGATGTTCTCTTTCCTTCTTCTGCTCAGAGGAAACTGTTTCTTCTTCTGCCTGGTTGGCATCTCCATTGCCAGGCAACGGAGATGATGTTCTCTTTCCTTCTTCTGCCCAGAGGCAACTGCTTCTTCTTCTGCCTGGTTGGCATCTCCATTGCCAGGCAACGGAGATGTTGCTCTCTTCTCTTCTTCTGCCCAGAGGCAACTGCTTCTTCTTCTGCCCGGGTGGCATCTCCATTACCAGGCAACGGAGATGATGCTCGCTTTGCTTCTTTTTCCCAGAGGCAACTGCTGCTTCTTCTTCTGCCTGGTTGGCATCTCCATTGCCAGGCAACAGAGATGATGCTCTCTTTACTTCTTCTGCCCAGAGGCAACTGCTTCTTCTTCTGCCCGGATGGCGTCTCCATTTCCAAGCAACGGAGATGATGCTCTCTTTGCTTCTATTGCCCAGAGGTAACTGCTCTTCTTCTGCACGGCTGGCATCTCCATTACCAGGCAACGGAGATGATGCTCTATTTCCTTCTTCTGCCCAGAGGCAACTGTTTCTTCTTCTGCCTGGTTGGCATCTCCATTGCCAGGCAACGGCGATGATGTTCTCTTTCCTTCTTCTGCCCAGAGGCAACTGCTTCTTCTTCTGCCTGGTTGGCATCTCCATTGCCAGGCAACGGAGATGTTGCTCTCTTTTCTTCTTCTGCCCAGAGGCAACTGCTTCTTCTTCTGCCCAGGTGGCATCTCCATTACCAGGCAACGGAGATGATGCTCGCTTTGCTTCTTTTTCCCAGAGGCAACTGCTTCTTCTACTGCCTGGTTGGCATCTCCATTGCCAGGCAACAGAGATGATGCTCTCTTTACTTCTTCTGCCCAGAGGCAACTGCTTCTTCTTCTGCCCGGCTGGCTTCTCCATTTCCAAGCAACGGAGATGATGCTTTCTTTGCTTCTATTGCCCGGAGGTTTAAGAGGCAACAGGCCGTGCACAAGTGACAGCGCCTCCTCCACTTCCATTGGCTGCCGATGCTAGGTAGCACTGCCAATTCAATCCCCTCTAAAGTGCTCGACTATGACACTCTTCTATTTGGGCATCACAAGTCCAGGGACTGGAAATAGCCTCTTTTACTAAATGGCTTCCTACCCTGCCTGCTGTTTCTTCTAAGTTTGCCCAGTTGTTCCATTCTCCAATTACTATTCCCTCTGTTTTTGAGATTGCTTCCTGCCTTTGCACCTGGCCTTTTTCTGGATAAACACTGTACCTGATACTGGCCCTGACCTCAGACTGTCTCTGGAAACAGCTAAAGATCTACTAGCTGCCTGGAATGCCACCGGCATCCGGACATTTGTACAGATAGTCTGCTGCTATGCTGTGTGCCATGAATCAGCAGCAGTGAAACCAAAATCCATCCAAAAGCCAACAAACATGAAACACAGCTTAGTTACAGAGTTAGTCTGGCTGAAAAAAGACAAAAGTCCATCCAGTTCGACCATTAAAAAAAAAAAGTGAACCATAACACAAAGACAAAATACCTAACATGCCAACTATAATACAATATATACAAAATGAGGTACACAGGTCACAGGGGTAAACGGAAGATCCAAGGAAATAGGGAACTAGGACTGGGATAGCAAACAAGGGAGAGTAGGTACAAGGCAGCGGGGTAGAGGGTATAGGTATGAGGCAAAAGCAAAATCAGGAGCAGGGTTAGGACAAATGGCAAGCAGAATACTTTCCCAGCAGCCAGCACCAGGTGGAGGCTGATTACTGGGATCTGTTGGCTGCTGGGAAACACCTGCTGGTGGACACATGAACTACAACCCTCCGCCTAGGGAACCACAGTGCTACCAGAAGGTAATCCAGATCCTGACACACATCTCATGACATATCCTCCTGAAGATCACAGGTAGTCTTTTCTGTTACCTATGGTCGGTCCATTGCGCCAAAAGGCCAGAAACTGTAGAACTGTGTACGAATACCTAGGGGTGCCGCTAAAGGTAAAGCAACACTTGTCCGCTAATTCTGACCTTGGCATTGGAGCAAGTGTCACACTGATAGAGATAAACACAGAAGATGAAAGTACTGGAGAGAGGAACAAGCTATAACAGCGGTTCTCAACCTGTGGGTCGCGACCCCTTTGGGGGTCGAACGGCCCTTTCACAGGGGTCACCTAAGACCATCGGAAAACACATATTTCCTATGGTCTTAGGAACCGAGACACCGCTCCTCTATCTGTCTCCAGGCGGGTCCGCCCACATGCAGATACGCCCACATTTCCCTGGACCGCGATGTGTGGGCGGGATGACATGCCGCCCCTGTCATCTGGCCACACCCCCGGGATCACAACAGCTCCGCCTCCTCGCCGGTGATTGGCCGCTAAAACTTTAGCTCAGGAGAGACACACAGGCGGCCAATCACCGGAGAGGAGGTGGAGCCTGGAGAGGAGGAGCCAAGCTGAAGCGCGAAGATCAAAGAAGATCGATTGAGGTAGCTGCTGGAGCGAGTGAAGAGGAGAGCGCCTGGAGAAGGAAGACAGCTGACCGGTAAGTGTCTGTACCGTGCAGATGGTGCTGCTGCAGCCAGGTATGCTGGCTGTAGATGGGAGAGGGAGAGAGCGAGCCCAGGCTGGAGCAGGGGTCAGCAAGGTAAGTATTATTGGTGTCAGTGGGAGGAATAGTGCCCCATCGTTGGTGTCACTAACACCAATGATGGGGCACTATTCCTCCACCCACTTACACCAACGATGGGGCACTATTCCTCCCCCCACTGACCCCAATGATGGGGCACTATTCCTTCCCCCCCCCACTGACACCAATGATGGGGCACTATTACCCCCCCCACTGACACCAATGATGGGGCACAATTCCCCCCCCTCACACTGACATCAATGATGGGGCACTATTCCTCCCCCCCCCCACTGACACCAATGATGGGGCACTATTACCCCCCCCACCTGACACCAATGATGGGACACTGTTCCTCTCCCACTGATACCAACGATGGGACACTACTCCTCCCACTGACAACAATGATGTGGCACTACTCCTCCCACTGACAACAATGATGTGGCAGTACTCCTCCCACTGCAAAATTACAGTTATGAAGTAGCAACGAAAAAAATGTTATGGTTGGGGGTCACCACAACATGAGGAACTGTATTAAAGGGTCACGGCATTAGGAAGGTTGAGAACCACTGAGCTATAACAAACCCTCAACACACTCTGCAACCAGCCATAATAGCCATGAAATTATAGCCTGCTTTCTCCTCGGGAGGAATGATATGGCAGATCTGGGTAATGAAGCTAAGAGATGAGAGATGACATGGCCAACAAAGGCTTGTATGGCCAGTCTTCCAAAGCAATGGCAAGGAGAGATGGCCTATCAGAAATTCTGTTTTCAGGAAAAGCAGAGCTTCTGGACCATGGTGTTAGAGAAGAGTGCTGGGAATTCCCAGGACTGCAAAAAATCCCGAAAAATGTCCATATGCTAGGAAATACCCAAGAAGGCTCACTGTGAAAACCGCTACTAACATGCACGTTGCATGACGCTGGAAAAAAAGACGAAAAAAAAAATAACTTTCGAAGGTAAACAGTTGACAGGGTAAATGGGTCAAGCTGGACAGACACTAACGGGTTGATTTACTAAATCCGGCGAGTGTAAAATTCGGTGCAGCTCTGCAGAGAAACCAATCAGCTTCCAGGTTATATTTCCAAATCTTAATTGAACAACCTCAAGTTAAAAGCTGATTGGCTACCGGATTTTCTACGCTCCAGTTTTAGTAAATCGACCCCTATATGGCCAAATGTTTGTGGATACATGACCATCACACCTACTATATGTGGAAACCCTTACAAAGTGCAGGTGTTTTCAGTGTAGGGTACTGTCAATGTTACAGAATACAAAGATTTTTTTAGACACATTTAGCCCTTTAAACCTTGTGGTCACACATTAGGGAAGTCACTTTTCTGTTGCCCCATGTACAAAGCCAGACACATCAAGATGGGGTTGGAGGAGTTTGGTGAGGAGGAACTCAAGTGTCTTGCACAAAGCCCAGACCTCAAACCTACCGAACGTCTTTGTCGTGAACTGAAAAGAGAATTCTGGACTAGGTTTTCCCATCCTAACCTCTCAGCTTTCTTTTGATGACAAATGTCCAGTCATGTCCCAAAATTTTGTGGAAAGCCTCCACAGAAGAGTGGGGGCTGTTATACTGAAAGGAAATTTAGGGCAACATTATAATTCCTATAGTTTTGGAATGAGATGTCCAACAAACTCCGGTGTGAATTTTGGGCATTTGGTGTTCTCATAGCTGCCCCCCCTCTCAGCCCCTTGCTCTGTTCCTGCTTTCTCTGCCGTCTCTCATCTGTGCCCCTCCTGCAAAAATCAAAGACATTCCTAAAGGCAAGCTGGAGCCACGCTACCTCTGGACCCCTCCCCCCTGGTTGCCTAGGTGACTAGGGGGGTCCGACCAGTTTTAAGAAGCTGATGTCAGAGCTCCCGAGGTATTCACCGCTGTGTAGCTGACAGAAGGGGCCTGGGCTGCGGCCGGGACCTTTTCGTGGCCAGGCTCGGCAGAGACCCAAGGCTGCCTAGGACCCCCCTTCTCCCAGAGCTGGGGAAGACTGTCTGCTAGACACCAGAGATCCGTGAGTAAATGCTCTCTGCCTGCTTCACTTGAACTGTTCTTGTGCTGACCTCACACCAACCCCCCCTGCTGGATTACTTGCTACAGAGACTCACACCAAACTCCCTGTTGGATTACTTGCTACAGAGACTCACACCAAACTCCCTGTTGGATTACTTGCTACAGAGACTCTCCCTTGGCTCTCGGTGTTGGACTTTAAGTGTGTAGGTCCTTCCATGTCGCCCTGTACTGGCGTATTCACCCTCCCTGCGAACTCCCCTATTCGGTGACTGTCATCTGTTTGCCTCAATAAAGCTTTGTGCGTTTGCCATCTACTCTGTGTGTTCTGTCCTGCCTACGCTCCGTCACAGTGTATTAAAAGGGAACTTCACCCCCTCCAGTTCACCTCCTCGCCCCCTCCTCTGCCACATTTGGGAGGGGGGGAGTAAGTACCTGGTTTCGACAGGTACCCACTGTGACGATCGCGGCGTCAGACCCCAGCCCTTCTCACCAAACTCGTGACCGAAGGACTAGCCAATCTAAAACCGCGCTGTCACGTTCGTAACAATGCCACGCCCAGCTGCACCCTGCAAAAAGATTTTCAAGCTAATGGACCACAATCGATGTACCGGCAGCCTGAGAGCGATTGTTACTGGGTCAGGTTAATTACGCAATTAACCCTTTACACTGCCACCACCTCCTTTTTGTACAGAGAAAGAGGAAACTCGGCAATATTAGCAATAACACTATGATGGTTGGATAATCGTCTGTATAACACGATCACCGCAGGCAGGTTGTACAGAGGGTTAAACACACACGCAGTAGCGCTCTTGAGAGGCAGGAATTCGTAGTTTGCATTAAAGGATTTAGAAACAGTTCAACACTTTCAGAAGGGTGCAATAAAAATATTTACAGAAAAAGATGTAGCCATTATATATATAAATATACAAAGAACAATAGCACAGCAAAGAGATAACAGAAAGAAGTTTAGGTAGATATAGTACTTGCCAAAAAGCCTTGGGTTAAGCAGCTTCAAGTTTCATGAGCCAAAAGGATTTCTTATCTCCCACTGTCAGTTACGATGTTAAAGGGAGAATCTTCAACTCTTACACACACTCCATTCAGCCTAGCTTAGCTTTTTCTAGTAACTCCACAGGGTGTCTCCCTGGAGCAGTAAACCAATCGTCTCCTTTGGGGGAGGGAGCTGTAGGTGGAGACCTAAGCTATGAACAAAAACTCTCACATTTGATGTCATGGTTCAGAACTTATTCTTGGTGCATTTAGCAGCCTGGCCGCTAGTAGATTAATACTCAGAATCATCGGCGGAACGTCTACATATGAAACATGAGACAACTGCTTGAATGGTTCAGGAGATATAATTTTCTGCTCTCCTGTGTATGCCAGCTAGGGGGTGTAAAATACCAGGAGACTGGTCTTCAAGTGAGCCATCCGAATATGGGCTCCCTGTTTATGTAAGTCTTTCATAATCCAAGATATGTAATTATATGGAAAAGTGAGTTTTTAAATGTAAGTCTGTTTTTACGACTCCCTGGAATGCCTTGAAGTTCAGTGAGGGCTTGGTTTATAGCCTGATCAGCCCTCTATAGCAAGAGTCTGGCAGACATCTGGGGACCAGTTAATTGAGGTTTATAGCCCTGGAGCTCCCCCGATGAGCTTGACGCCTATGACCTCTGCCTCATCCAGACCACATGTCACTCAACAGAGAGGGAGGGGGGATGAGGCAAGCTGATTTGGGAGTAGAAATGATATAAAATGGAAGTTTCTTAACAAGATGGAAGACCGCGTCCATCTCGGTGTGCACGATTGCTACACCCACTCCTACAGAAGGATAAGGATTTTTGTTTTATCCATGTGATTGTAATTTATCTATTCATTTTTTTTCTCAGCGGACAAAGAAAATAACAGATAACTAACTTTTTTAATAAATATTCTTACCCTAATGTGTTAGCTTTTTGAATTGAGCTTTGTGTCCATGGGGGTTGATTTACAAAAACTGGAGAGTACAAAATCCGGTGCAGCTCTACTTAGAAACCAATCAGCTTCCAGGTTTTATTGTCAAAGCTTAATTGAACAAGCTGAAGTTAGAAGCTGATTGGCCATCATGCAGAGCTACACCAGATTTCGCGCTCTCCAGTTTTTAGCAAATCTCCCCAACACTGAGAGACAGAATAGCAACAACAAATTCAGCAGACATGCATGTCTAACAAATGATGACTGATCTGCATATTCATGAGGGAAATAAGTATTTGATCCCCTATCATTCAGCAGGATTTCTGGCTACCAGGTGTCTTTCATACAGGTAACAAGCTGAGATTAGAAGCAGTCTCTTAAAGGGAGTGCTGCTAATCTCATTGTGTTACCTGTATAAAAGACACCTGTCCACAGGAGCAATCAAACCATCAGATTCCAAACTCTCCACCATGGCAAAGACCAAAGAGCTGTCCAAGGATGTCAGGGACAAGATGGTAGACCTACACAAGGCTGGACTGGGCTACCAAACTATGGCCAAGCAGCTTGGTGAGAAGGTGACAACAGTTGGTGCAATCATTCACAAATGGAAGAAACACAAAACAAGTGTCAGTCTCCCTAGGTCTGGTGCACCATGCAAGATCTCCCCTCGTGGAGTGTCAATGATCATGAGAACAGTGAGGAATCATCCCAGAACTACACGTGAGGATCTTGTCAATGATCTCCAGGCAGCTGGGACCACAGTCACCAAGAAAACAATTGGTAACACACTACGCCGACAAGGACTGAAATCCTGCAGTGCCCGCAAGGTCCCTCTGCTCAGGAAAGCACATGTCCAGGCCCGTCTGAAGTCTGCCACTGAACATCTGAATGATGCAGAGGAGGACTGGGGGGAAGTGTTGTGGTCAGATGGGACCAAAATCCAGCTCTTTGGCATCAACTCAGCTCGCGTGTTTGGAGGAGGAGGAATGCTGCCTATGATTCCAAGAACACCATCCCAACTGTGAAACATGGTGGTGGAAACATTCTGCTTCGGGGGTATTTTTCTGCTAAGGAGACAACTGCACCGCATCAAAGGGAACAAGGGATTTGCCACCAAGTACTAAGTCATGTTTTGGGGAAGGGGATCAAATACTTATTGCATGCATTTCTTTTAAATTTTTTGTTCCTATTCTGTCTCTCAGTGTTACAAAACACCTACCGGTCGATTTTTAGACCGATCATTTCTTTGTGAGTGGGCAAACATTCAAAATCAGCCGGGGATCAAATACTTATTTCCTTCACTGTGTATATATATATCTATTTATATATATATATATATATATATATATTCATTCACCTAAATAATCAAATGTTAATCAAAATCCTATTATTTCAACGGGAGATGTGAGGCGAATTCAGAAGATACGTTTCGTTCTGGTGGCACTGATCTCGCAGCGTTATCCACCACTTAATTTAGCATTAATCAAGCGCATAATAACTTACACATAAACCAAAGGCAATTACAATCAGAACAACTATTATCATGTGAAATAAAGGGAGCCTTGCAGCCCCCTTGGAAATCTGAGTAATTGCTTAATGAAGGTAAAGCGAGCAGTACAGTGGAACCAAATAGAAAATGTCAGATTAAAGGGAAGCTCTTCTGCAGTTTTCATTCAATACACGCAATATATATTTATTGTTACAAGGCTTGCCTGAAATATATTTTTGACATACAGTATCTTCAACATTTTCACGTTATCTGTTCCATGTGTTGTGTTTTATGTAGGTTTTCCCTCCAGGGGCTCTCAGATATGAGGGTTTGGATTGGCATCAATGCCGAAGGACTGCTGAGATAACATTTAAATAAATGGAAATACCATAAACAGCGCTCTCTGTTTCAATATTTTTATTAACCTCCCTGGCGGTAATCCCGAGTGTAGCTCGGGGTATAATTTCTATACCAAGAGCGGTAACCCCGAGCTACACTCGGGCTTACCATGCGGTGTTGCTCTGGGGGTCCCTGCAGCACTTACCTTGTCCTTCACTCCCGCGATATGTCCCCTGCAGCGTCCCCGGCCATCTCCTCCGGCCGATGCCGGCATCCGGCTTCTGTGTTCCGGTCCCTGTGACGTCGGGACGTACGGGCGCCGGAACCGGCGGGAAATTTGACATTTTTAAAAAATGTCATTTTTGCTGTCATTGCTGTTTCAATTTATTTCACATATATTTTGTCCCTACTGCTTTGTCCGGCACCCTGTCTGCATTTTGAATGTTCTTTCTGCCTGGAAACTGAGACACGTCCATGGCGTCCAAAAAGCGTCCCTTTAGGTCAGACGCGGTTTTAGACCGGCTAGAGAACAGCGATAGTAAATCAGAACCACTTGCAGAATTGAGTGATAATGATTGGTGGGGGAAATTCCTCATCAGACACTGAAAACGATTCTGCGACTTTGCTCAGCGATGTGCGAATTTGCCTCTGTATTTCAAATTTCAGTGTTTTTGGTTTGATTATATTATTGAATTAAATTTATTATTATTATATTATTATTTTTTATGATTATTTATTAAATTATAATTTATGATTTCGTGTTTCAAATTTTATCCTCCCCGGGATGTTTACTAGACTCTTGTTCGGACAGATTTCAGTGAGTTATTCCTAAAAATTACAGCCTACATTAAAAAACTACATATTTCCATGCAAAAAAATGGTACCGGTTTCAGCACAAAAAATCGGAAAGAATCATACCGCCAAGGAGGTGAAGAAAATTTTGTTTTTAAGAATATAACAAGCTCAAAATACGCCCTCGCAGGGGCAGAGCAGAACAATGACACATAAACAGAAACATCCTGCTGACTTGTATTAACCAAATAACGAAATGTCCAATGACATCAAGAAGGGGCTGCAAAAAGCCGAACCAAATAGCAGCAGTAAGCCAACATAATATCGGAAAAAGAAGAGGAAAAAAAAAAAGGTTGAAAAAAATAAAATAAAACAAAATGGAATCAGAAAGAAAACATGAAAGAAGGGAAGCTAGAAGGATCACGGATCCGGGGCTAGCATAGGCAGCGACTATAGGAGGCCATAACTAGTAGGAGGCAGGGATGGCAAGGAATAACGTATCCAAGGTTCCCAAACCTTAAGGAATCTCGGATGAGAATCATGAAGATTGCTAGACATCTGTTCATTGAACAACATAGCATTCATCCGGGTCTTCACCCCCTGGAAGACAACCGAAGGGGTTCTCCAAGCTTGAGCTATAGCACGTTTGGCCAAAATAAAAAGGTAGGATGCCAATTTTTGCTGAGACCTAGACAGACCCAAAATTGGGCAATGCAGGAGGGTCACCTTTGCATCCCTACGGACCGTAATATGAAATAGCGTTTGTAGCAAACCAAAAACCCTAGACCAGAAGCCTATCAATCGCGGGCACGACCACCAAATGTGCAGGACGTCCCCACGTAGACCACAGTTCCGGAAACACCTATCTCCACCACAGCATAAACAGCGCTCTCAAATAATCCCTTAGACCGGGTGTCGGCAACCCGCGGCTCCAGAGCCGCATGCGGCTCTTTTTCATCTTTGCTGCGGCTCCGGAGCACACTGCCCACCAGGTGGTCGGCAAGCCGCAGATCGCGAGCCACATGCGGCTCTTCTGTGTGCCGGGCGCCCGCTCCCCTCCCTCCTCAAAAATCCGGCCCGCGGAGCGTGGAACATTGGCTGTCAGGATGTAGGTGGGGCAGAGTGACGAACTCCTCTCTCAGTCCGCCCTGAAGACCAGAACGGCGCGGGAACACAGCGAGAGGAACGCGCGGAGCAAAGGTAAGTGAATTGAGACAATATGGGGGATGAATTACTATGTGGGGGATGAATTACTGTGTGGGGGATGAATTACTATGTGGGGGATGAATTACTATGTGGGGGATGAATTACTATGGGGGATGAATTACTATGGGGAATGAATTACTATGTGGGGGATGAATTACTATGGGGGAAGAATTACTATATGGGGGATGAATTACTATGGGGGAAGAATTACTATATGGGGGATGAATTACTATGGGGGAAGAATTACTATATGGGGGATGAAATACTATATGGGGGATGAATTACTATGGGGGATGAATTACTATGTGGGGGATGAATTACTATGGGGGATGAATTACTATATGGGGGATGAATTACTATGGGGGATGAATTACTATATGGGGGATGAATTACTATGGGGGAAGAATTACTATATGGGGGATGAATTACTATGGGGGAAGAATTACTATATGGGGGATGAATTACTATATGGGGGATGAATTACTATGGGGGATGAATTACTATGTGGGGGATGAATTACTATGGGGGATGAATTACTATATGGGGGATGAATTACTATATGGGGGATGAATTACTATGGGGGATGAATTACTATATGGGGGATGTATTTTCAGTTTTAAAAATGTGGCTGTCAAAATAAATTTCAATCGTGGTTTTGGCGAGATTTGGCTCAGTTGAAAAAAAAGGTTGCCCACCACTGACCTAAGGCTATGATTGTGATTATGAAGATACACTGTGGCCCTGATTAACCCTTTGCTTACTGGGCCCTTAAACCCCCTTCATGACCAGAGTGCTTTTTGCAATATATGCAGTGTCGGATTTGTTATAAATGTTGCAATGGTTTTGCGGCTCCCAGTCTTTTTTTTCCCTTCGGGAAACGGGTCCAAGTGGCTCTTTATGTCTTAAAGGTTGCAGACCCCTGCCTTAGACAATGTGTAAACAAGCATAAATAAATATAAATACTCAAAAACAAAAATAAAAAAATATATAAAATAAAAATAAAAATCCATAATAAAAGATAATAAGTTCATAATAAAGTGTAGTCCAAATACAAATTTTCTTCAAAATATGTTCGCCACAATCGTGATTTCCATTGTGCTCAACACCCCATCAAAGTGCTAACTCATCAGATGCTTCTGTTTAATCAGCATATCAGTTAAATATCAGTAGATGTGGAAGATTCATCAAAAACCCGATTAATTCAGATATTAACCTCTTCACGCCAGCCGAACGCAAATGTGCGGCCTCCCAGCGTCTGCGCCTAGACGCCGAGCGGCCGCACATTTGCGTTCTATTAAAAAAGGACATATGTGCCGAGAGCGCGTGCCCTGCGTGCTCCCAGCACACATGTCCGGTACTCACGTAAAGGTCCAGAGCTCCTCTTTCGATCGGGACCTTTCCCGATCATGTGACCGCCGTGACGTGCCGTCACAGCGGTCACATGACCCTAAACCCCTCCCCGCCTCCCGGCTTCTGAAACTCTTAAAGGGTCGGGAGGCGCCGGCGTGAAGGGGTTAATATTCCTTCATCTGATGGTCGATCCAACTTAGACTCAAACAGGGTAGGTATAATCCAATTCCATATGTGGATAAATAAAGAACACTCTCCGTAGCATAATTATTGTATCAAAAATCCCCCCTTAAGAATCAAACTCACAATATATCAGATAAAAAACAGCATTCAATGATAGGTATAGTTGCGATCAATCGCCAGCTCAAACAGTAGCGTCTCACCACCAGCTCTCAACAACAGATCTCGTGGTTGCGGTCACATGGTCCAGCCACGTGGTCACGGTATACGTGGTGACGTCACTGTTGATCACGACTTTACGCGTTTCGTCACACGACTTCGTCTGAGATAACATTGCATTGCATTTTGAAACAGGATAAATAATGCACAGAACCAAAATAATCCCAATATTCGCCGCGCTTAGGACTATATTAAATACCCACTAAAGATCAAATAAACTAATTGTCTTACTTGTCAAATGATTGTTAATAAATGCATACCTGAAAAAACCCATCCAAAAAAGTGAAAAAAAAATTAACTGAAAATTCTAAACTGACTGCTGCTTCATTAGAAAATAAAAAATATAAACACATTTTGAATAAGATTGCAAGGCACTACAACTCAAATCTCAAAGTAGCGTTGTCATTCAAAACAAATCTCAAAGTAGCGTTGTCATGCAAAACAAATCTCAAAGTAGCGTTGTCATTCAAAACAAATCTAAAAGTAGCGTTGTCATTCAAAACAAATCTCAAAGTAGCGTTGTCATGCAAAACAAATCTCAAAGTAGCGTTGTCATTCAAAACAAATCTCAAAGTAGCGTTGTGATCCAAAACAAATCTAAAAGTAGCGTTGTCATTCAAAACAAATCTCAAAGTAGCGTTGTCATTCAAAACAAATCTCAAAGTAGCGTTGTCATTCAAAACAAATCTCAAAGTAGCGTTGTCATTCAAAAGAAATCTCAAAGTAGCGTTGTCATTCAAAACAAATCTAAAAGTAGCGTTGTCATTCAAAAGAAATCTCAAAGTAGCGTTGTCATTCAAAAGAAATCTCAAAGTAGCGTTGTCATTCAAAACAAATCTAAAAGTAGCGTTGTCATTCAAAAGAAATCTCAAAGTAGCGTTGTCATTCAAAACAAATCTAAAAGTAGCGTTGTCATGCAAAACAAATCTCGAAGTAGCGTTGTCATTCAAAACAAATCTCAAAGTAGCGTTGTCATTCAAAACAAATCTCAAAGTAGCGTTGTCATTCAAAACAAATCTCGAAGTAGCGTTGTCATGCAAAACAAATCTCAAAGTAGCGTTGTGATCCAAAACAAATCTCAAAGTAGCGTTGTCATGCAAAACAAATCTCAAAGTAGCGTTGTCATTCAAAACAAATCTAAAAGTAGCGTTGTCATTCAAAACAAATCTCAAAGTAGCGTTGTCATGCAAAACAAATCTAAAAGTAGCGTCATTCAAAACAAATCTCAAAGTAGCGTTGTCATTCAAAACAAATCTCAAAGTAGCGTTGTCATGCAAAAGAAATCTCAAAGTAGCGTTGTGATCCAAAACAAATCTCAAAGTAGCGTTGTCATTCAAAACAAATCTCAAAGTAGCGTTGTCATTCAAAACAAATCTAAAAGTAGCGTTGTCATTCAAAACAAATCTCAAAGTAGCGTTGTCATTCAAAACAAATCTAAAAGTAGCGTTGTCATTCAAAACAAATCTAAAAGTAGCGTTGTGATCCAAAACAAATCTAAAAGTAGCGTTGTCATTCAAAACAAATCTAAAAGTAGCGTTGTCATGCAAAAGAAATCTCAAAGTAGCGTTGTCATTCAAAACAAATCTAAAAGTAGCGTTGTCATTCAAAAGAAATCTCAAAGTAGCGTTGTCATTCAAAACAAATCTAAAAGTAGCGTTGTCATGCAAAACAAATCTCGAAGTAGCGTTGTCATTCAAAACAAATCTCAAAGTAGCGTTGTCATTCAAAACAAATCTCAAAGTAGCGTTGTCATGCAAAACAAATCTAAAAGTAGCGTCATTCAAAACAAATCTCAAAGTAGCGTTGTCATTCAAAACAAATCTCAAAGTAGCGTTGTCATGCAAAAGAAATCTCAAAGTAGCGTTGTGATCCAAAACAAATCTCAAAGTAGCGTTGTCATTCAAAACAAATCTCAAAGTAGCGTTGTCATTCAAAACAAATCTAAAAGTAGCGTTGTCATGCAAAACAAATCTCAAAGTAGCGTTGTGATCCAAAACAAATCTCGAAGTAGCGTTGTCATTCAAAACAAATCTCGAAGTAGCGTTGTCATTCAAAACAAATCTCAAAGTAGCGTTGTCATTCAAAAGAAATCTCAAAGTAGCGTTGTCATTCAAAACAAATCTAAAAGTAGCGTTGTCATTCAAAACAAATCTAAAAGTAGCGTTGTCATTCAAAACAAATCTAAAAGTAGCGTTGTCATTCAAAACAAATCTAAAAGTAGCGTTGTCATTCAAAACAAATCTCAAAGTAGCGTTGTGATCCAAAACAAATCTCAAAGTAGCGTTGTCATTCAAAACAAATCTCAAAGTAGCGTTGTCATTCAAAACAAATCTAAAAGTAGCGTTGTCATTCAAAACAAATCTCAAAGTAGCGTTGTCATGCAAAACAAATCTCAAAGTAGCGTTGTCATTCAAAACAAATCTAAAAGTAGCGTTGTCATTCAAAACAAATCTAAAAGTAGCGTTGTCATTCAAAACAAATCTAAAAGTAGCGTTGTCATTCAAAACAAATCTCAAAGTAGCGTTGTGATCCAAAACAAATCTCAAAGTAGCGTTGTCATTCAAAACAAATCTCAAAGTAGCGTTGTCATTCAAAACAAATCTAAAAGTAGCGTTGTCATTCAAAACAAATCTCAAAGTAGTGTTGTCATTCAAAACAAATCTCAAAGTAGCGTTGTCATTCAAAACAAATCTCAAAGTAGCGTTGTCATTCAAAACAAATCTCAAAGTAGCGTTGTCATTCAAAACAAATCTAAAAGTAGCGTTGTCATTCAAAACAAATCTAAAAGTAGCGTTGTCAAAACAAAACAAATCTAAAAACACAGTGAAAAAGTGATATAGAAAACAAAAAGTGGTGTGGTCCCCCTGGGTGGAACACTTCCTCCCCCCGAGCTTTGACAGATCATTGCTCCTCCCTTAATAATCTCCCCCATTTGATGGTAGTCCTGAGCCTCGGTCTGGTCCCAAATCCCCCTCTCTATTCTGGTAGTCCCACGCTCTGTCCTCCTCCCCCCCCCCTTTTTTTTCCTCTTTTCTTGCTCTTTTTCTCTTACTTTGACCGTTCACACTAACCCAATTGTTTTTTCTTCACCTTCCAAGGAACCCATCCATATGTCCTAGGAGCACCACCCATTTGTTTCCATTTAACAATACCCTGCTCCCTTTATTTTGTATTACCCTCTCCCGCTCATTGCGGTTTCTCCAATGTTTACAAAAGTTGGAACTTCAACGTTGGCCACTAGGCCTCATGCCTTATTTTCTACTGTGAACGTACTTTGCATATTGTTTGTATGCCATGTAACTTTAAACCCCCAAAAAAAGTTTGAACAAGAGAAAACAAAAAGTGACAGTCAGGAGGACAAAACGCGCCGGGGCATGACCATGTCGGATGTGCCGTTGGAGCTGGAAGCAGAAGTGATGAACCAAAAGTGGGTGTGCTGTAGGGGACGCGCTGATGCGGACCCTCCACTGTTTGTCTGGCAGCAACTTTAATGAGCGGAACTTATTGCTCTCGTTTTGTGAGCGGCATTTTACATTTTTTAATAAAAAGGTGCGATCTTTTCCTCTTTTATGTATTTATGTGGATGAGCCGACTGTGTAAAGGAGATGATGGAGGAATGATGCATTTGGAGCAGGAGTGGACTGACAACTCATGGGGCCCCCGGGCAATAGGGGATCATGTGGGCCCCTGTGTCCTTGCCCAAACTCAAAAAAACCTATGAAAAAGGTACCAGGAGCATCTCATAGGGCCCCCTACTGACCCCGGGCCCTCGGGCAGTGCCCGAGTTTCCAAATGGTCAGTCCGCCCCTGATTTGGAGCACCACAAGCACTATAATGGAAGACACAAGCGATTTATGCCGATCATGAAGATGGGAGGCATAGGAGTCTGGTGAGTCCATACCCGTGGAGAGGGGTGTCTCGCTTTATCGTGTGGTGATAGCACTATCATCTGGTTGAAGTTCAGCTGTCAAGATTATTTTACATCGCAGAGTTCGGACTTTTGTGGGCCTTAACATTTTTCTATATCACTTTTCCACTGTGGCCATATAGTGTATACAAATACAAACTGCGAGGTACAATTTTTCCTTCTCCTTGGCAGTGTGGGAGGGTTCTACTTGCAATACCAACATCTCTTTCTGGTGATGCTTGGCCTGCTTTTTTTGGCTGCTGAAGCTGTCCATCATCTGAGTTCGCAGAAGGTACTTAGAGCAGCCTTTCTCAACCTTTTAAACACCTGGGAACCCTTGAAATAACTTTCCTGCCTCAGGGAACCCCTGCTAAAAGGTACTATATCTATGACTTGTGATACATTAGTGTTATGGTCAAAGGAAGAATGCTCCATACACTTGTGGTCACCCTAGAGTACACTTGTGGTCACCCTAGAGTACACTTGTGGTCACCCTAGAGTATACTTGTGGTCACCCTAGAGTACACTTGTGGTCACCCTAGAGTACACTTGTGGTCACCCTAGGTTGCTAGGAGTTCCTTGAGCAAGTTCTGTTTCTCAGATCAGTGGTGTCAGCAGGAACTTACTTGAGAGGCAGAACTTACTGCTCAAGGAACCACCAGCAACCTATGGAGGAACCCTAGTGTTCTATGGAACCCTGCCTTAACCCCCCTGGTGGTATTCCCGAGTGTAGCTCGGGGCAGGGGCGGACTGACCATTTGGAAACTCGGGCAGTGCCCGAGGGCCCAGGGTCAGTAGGGGGCCCCATGAGATGCCTCTGGTACCTTTTTCAAAGGCTATTTTGAGTTTGGGCAAGGACACAGGGGCCCCATGATCCCCTATTTCCCGGGGGCCCCATGAGTTGTCAGTCCGCCCCTGGCTCGGGGTTAACTTTCAGTACCAGAAGTGGTAACCCAGAGCTACACTCGGGAATACCTTGCAGCGTTGCTCTGGGATCCCTCCAACACTTACCTTGTCCTGCGCTCCCGCGATGTCCCCCCTGCAGCGTCCCCGGCCATCTACTCCGGCCGATTCCGGCATCCGTCTTCCGGGTTCCATTCCCTGCGAGCGTCAGGAAATACGGAGGACGGAACGGCGGGAATTTCAAAAATGGAAAAATGTTACATTCACTAAATACACTAAAATCTGATAGTATTCCATTCCTGTATCAAACTATTTCACATACATTTTGTCCCGAGTGCTTTGTCCGGCGCCCTGCCTGCATTTTTACTGTTCTTTCTACCTGGAAACTGAGAAACGTCCATGGCGTCCAAAAAGCGTCCCTTTAGGTCAGACGCGGTTTTAGACCGGCTAGAGAACAGCGATAGTAAATCAGAACCACTTGCAGAATTGAGTGATAATGATTCGTGGGGGAAATTCCTCATCAGACACTGAAAACGATTCTGCGACTGAGCTCAGCGATGTGCGAACTTGGCGCTCTATTTCACATTTCAGTGTTTTTGGTTTGATGACATTATTGAATTAAATAAATTATTACATTATTATTTTTTATGATTATTTATTATATTATAATTTATGACTTTGTGTTTCAAATTTTATCCTCCCCGGGATGTTTACTAGACTCTTGTTCAGACAGATTTCAGTGAGTTATTCCTAAAAATTACAGACCTACAATGAAAAAAAACCCAACATATTTCCATTGAAAATAATGTACCGGAACCTTGGATACGTTATTCCTTGCCATCCCTGTCTCCTACTAGTTATGGCCTCTTATAGTCGCTGCCTGTGCTAGCCCTGGATCCTTGATTCTTCTATTTTCTCTTTCCTCCATGTTTTCTTTCTGATTCCTTTTTTTTTGTTTCATGTTCTTTATCCTTTCTTCTAACCTTTTTTCTTTTCTCTTCTTTTTCCGGTACTATGTTGGATTACTGCTGCTATTATTTGGTTTGGCTTTTTGCTGTCCCTCCCTGATGTCATTGGGCATTTTGTTATTTGGCTAATATAAGTCAGCAGGATATATCTGTTTATTTATTTATTTCAGGTACTTATATAGCGCCGTCAATTTACGCAGCGCTTTACATATATATTGTACATTCACATCAGTCCCTAACCCTCAAGGGGCTTACAATCTAAGGTCCCTAACTCACATTCATATACAAGGGCCAATTTAGACAGGAGCCAATGAACCTATCAGCATGTCTTTTGGAGTGTGGGAGGAAACAGATGTACCCAGAGGAAACCCATGCAGGCACAGGGAGAACATGCAAACTCCAGGCAGGTGGTGCTGTGGTTGGGATTCGAACCAATGACCCTAGTGGCGGAAGTGCTAACCATTTAGCTACTGTGCTGCCCATCCCCTGTGCTAAACAATAGCAGTGACAGATCCTCTTTACTGAGACATCCGGGGTCTAATAGACCCCGGATGTCTCCTCTGCCCTCAGCATCATCAGATCAGACCAAGATCGATCTGATCCGATGCTTGTACAAGCTTTTAAACAAAAGAGGAAAAGCAGGAGTGACAAAATACTCATCACTTCTGGTTTTTAATATCATGGAGATGATGGGGGACATTCTGGTCCCTGGTGAGCTCTATGGTAAGCGCTGGCTTCAGTTCCAGGCTCTCCAGTACTGCCAGGTGGAAGTGCTAACCATTTAGCCACTGTGCTGCCCTACATAATTATTATTATACAGGATTTATATGGCGCCAGCCCTGCACCCTATGATTAAGTGCATAGCACGAAACGCGTCGGGGGGGGCTACAGCATCCGGACATCTAGCCACCGCTGGTACCCATCCTGAATAATATATGGTCAGTGTCCTTATTTATTTTATTATTGTCTTACACCTGTCTTTAATGGAATAAAGTTCCCTATACAGAATCACACATTGGCAGGGGCGGACTGACCATTTGGAAACTCGGGCACTGCCCGAGGGCCCGGGATCAGTAGGGGGCCCCATGAGATGCCCCTGGTACCTTTTTCATAGGCTTTTTTGAGTTTGGGCAAGGACACAGGGGCCCCATGATCCACTATTGCCCGGGGGCCCCATGAGTTGTCAGTCCGCCCTTGCACATTGGTGTCCGTTTATGACACAGAGAATAGCTGCGATTCAGAGGATCGCAGCTATTCTCTGGTCATTCACAGTTTGGCACTCAGGAGATCAGCGGAGAACATGTTCAGCTCTTCACTGGAGATCTGTGTTCTCCCTCCAGATTCTCCAGCCCAGAGCTGGAGAATCGGAGGGACCGCAAACTAAGCTGCGATAATTTACCTCTGTTTAGTAAACTGATCTTTTACTGTAATCTCACGAGATTATAATAAAATCAGCCGTTCTCCAGCATTTGTAGACCGTTCTCCAGCATTTGTAGACCGTTCTCCCTTCATTTGGAGAACTGATCTACACTGCTTCATAAACTGCATTCACAGGAGAACTGTGTTCTCCGAGAATGCCGGAGAGCTGAGCAGCGATCTATTACCGCTGGTTCATAAACGGACACATATGTGGTGTACAATCTAAGGTCCCTAACTCACATTCATATACAAGGGCCAATTTAGACAGGAGCCAATTAACCTACCAGCATGTCTTTGGAGTGTGGGAGGAAATCAAAGTACCCAGAGGAAACCCACGCAGGCACAAGGAGGACATGCAAACTCCAGGCAGGAGGTGCCGTGGCTGGGATTTGAAGCAACGACCCTATGTGTTATTGTTCTTCTCTGCCCCTGCCTGGGCATATCTTGAGCTTGTTGTATTCTTAAAACTAAACTTACTTATCCTCCCCGGCGGTCTGATTATGTCAGTATTTCTGTGCTCAAAGCGGTACATTTTTTTGCATGGAAATATGTCGTTTTGTTTTATTGTAGGCCTGTAATTTTTCAGAATAACTCACTGAAATCTGTCCGAACAAGAGTCTAGTAAACATCCCGGGGATGATAAAATTTGAAACACAAAATCATAAATTATAATTTAATAAATAATCATAAAAAATAATAATATAATAATAATAAATTTAATTCAATAATATAATCAAACCAAAAACACTGAAATGTGACATAGAGCGCCAAGTTCGCACATCGCTGAGCTCAGTCGCAGAATCGCTTTCAGTGTCTGATGAGGAATTTCCCCCACCAATCATTATCACTCAATTCTGCAAGTGGTTCTGATTTACTATCGCTGTTCTCTAGCCGGTCTAAAACCGCGTCTGACCTAAAGGGACGCTTTTTGGACGCCATGGACGTTTCTCAGTTTCCAGGCAGAAAGAACAGTAAAAATGCAGGCAGGGCGCCGGACAAAGCACTCGGGACAAAATGTACGTGAAATGGTTTGATACAGGAATGTTATACTATGTGATTTTAGTTTATTAGAAAATGCCATTTTTTAAAATGTTTAAATTTGCCGCCGGTTCCGGCCCCCGTACGTCCCGACGCTCGCAGGGACCGGAACACGGAAGCCGGATGCCGGCATCGGCCGGGGACGCTGCAGGGGGGACATTGCGGGAGCGAAGGACAAGGTAAGAATGCCTGAGCAATGCCGCAAGGTAAGCCCGAGTGTAGCTCGGGGGGGGGTTACCACTTTTGGTACTGAAACTTTACCCCGAGCTACACTCGGGAATACCGCCAGGGGGGTTAATAAAAATATTGAAACAGAAAATAATGTACCGCTTTGAGCACAGAAATACTGACATAATCAGATCGCCGGGGAGGTTAAAGCATCAATGTCATGATGTCACAAGGGTTGGTGAGAGAGCGCCAGAAACGGGCGGACTGACCATTTGGGAACTCGGGCACTGCCTGAGGGCCCGGGGTCAGTAGGGGGCCCCATGACATGCCCCTGGTACCTTTCATAGGCTTTTTTGGGTGTGGTTTGAGTGTGGGTGAGGACACAGGGGCCCCATGATCCCCTATTGCCTGGGGGCCCCGTGAGTTGTCAGTCAGAAAACAGCAAGGAGCAGAATGACATCCCCTGCCCCCCCGCCCCTGGAAGAAGCATCGTGAAACGTCACATAATGGTGGATTTAGGTCTGTAATTATGGGGTCTAGCGGGGCAAAATATATATTTTTTTTAAACCTGTCCCCTTAAAATGGGAACTGCAGAAGGACGCGCTCTGGATTCGCTTTCTTTCTTTAGCATCAACACATTTGGTTTCCACATAATAAGCAGCGCAGTGTCGGCGGAGCAGATGAAGCATGAAATTACTCCCGGGGACACGGTTAATCCATCGCTTCATATATGACCGTTACATTTTATATATATTTGTGAGTTTGCATAAAGCGCAGCAAGTGCATGAACACGTCGCAAACGTCTCCCTGCGCGGTATAACGAGCGCCTTCAATTGCCTGAGGCGCTGGTTATTGCACTCAAAAGGTACACTCCAGTCACAATACAAATATACAGCCCCGAGGGAAGCGGGCCGGCATGCATGATACTTGGCTTCTACTGCTGGGCTACTGAATCCGGAGGTCACTGGACTTCGCTTTTGTCGCTTTTTGTCTGAGAACCCCTGCAAGGTGAAGAATCCAAAAATACAGCCACTTGTGGTCCTTCACATATAGAAAAACTGGGACAAGGGGTTGCTTTTCTGACCCCCCCGGTTCACATCTATTATTATTACATCGAATTTATACAGCGCCAAAGGGTTTGCTCAGCGCTGTACAATAGAGGGGGGGACAATACATGAAACAGCACAGCAATAACAAACAGCACATGAGGGGGTCGAGGGCCCTACTCTTTCGAGCTTACAATCTAGGAGGAAGTGGCTGTGGGGGATGGAGTGGTGGGAGGAATGAAGGAGAACAGCAGTTAGGTGAGGGTGGGGTAGGCTTCCCTGAAGAGATGGCTTTTCAGGGAGTGCCTGAAGGTGAGGAGGAAAGGCAACAATCTGATGGATTGGGGCAGTGAGTTCCAGAGGATGGGGGAGGACCTGGAGAAGTCTTGCAGTCGTGCGTGGGAGGAGGAGACCAGGGAGCGAGATAGAAGGAGGTCCTGTGAGGAGCGAAGGGTACGGGTAGGGTGGTAGTTGGGAATCAGGTTGGTGAGGTAGGTAGTTTGGGGCAGTGTTATGAATTGCTTTGTAGGTCAGAGTCAGTAGTTTGAATTTGATGCGTTGGCAAATCGGGAGCAGGGGCGGATTGAAAACTCATGGGGCCCCCGGGCAATAGGGGATCATGGGGCCCCTGTGTCCTTGCCCAAACTCAAAAAAGCCTATGAAAAAGGTACCAGGGGCATCTCATGGGGCCCCCTACTGACCCCGGGCCCCCGGGCAGTGCCCGAGTTTCCAAATGGTCAGTCCGCCCCTGATTGGGAGCCAGTGGAGGGAATGACAGAGGGGGGTGGCGGAGGTGGAGCGGTTGGTGAGGTGGATGAGTCTGGCCGCTGAGTTCAGGATAGACTGAAGCGGGGATAGTCTGTGATGAGGTAGGCCGGTGAGAAGGGAGTTGCAGTAGTCCAGGCGTGAGATAATAAGGGAGTGTACGAGTAGTTTAGTGGTGTCTGGGGTAAGGAACGTACGTATCTTGGAGATGTTGCGGAGGTGGAGCCTGCATGTGTTTGTAAGTGATTTGACATGGGGTTGAAGGGAAAGGTTTGAGTCCAAAGTGACGCCAAGGACTTTGGCTTGCTGGGCGGGATTGATGGTGGTGTTGTTGGTAGTGATGGATAGGATGGGGGGGGGGGGGGAGACCAGGAGTTCGGTTTTGGATAGGTTAAGCTTGAGGAAATGGAGCGACATCCAGTCTGAGATGTCGTTTAGGAGGTGAGTGATGCGGGCGGAGACTGTGGGGGTGAGGTGGGGGGTGGAGAGGTAGATTTGAGTGTCATCAGCATAGAGGTGATAGTTGACACATCTATGCGGTCGTGCGGGCTGCGTTTTGCACGGGCACGAGAGCCCATTCATTTGAATGGATTCCCGAGACCCGTGACACGCAGGGAACAAGTCCCGGCGCTTCTTCTGAAAACGCAGCCGAGGTTCCCAGTACGGTTGCGTTTTCCAGTGCGGGCGGCGCGCCATTAGAACTAATGACACCCACCCGCGGGTTCGCATTTCTCTGCGCGGGCGATGCGGCTGCATGGATTTTCGTGCGGATCTGCAGCGGCACCACCCACACAGATGTGAACCTAGTCTTATTGAACAAGGTGAAGTAATGCCGGCCATACATGGGTCGAAATTCGATTGATTTTTCGTCCGAAAAACGGACCTAAGAATAATCGGCCGATTTTCGCTCTGTTAGTGGGGTCAATGGCACCGGCCGATTTTCGTGGTTCCTCCCCTTTTCGGTGATCGGGCATGTTGGAATATTCGTGAAAAATTGCCGATTTTTGACTCACTGATGGTCAAATCGTACGATCGTTTTTACGAAAAGAATATGCGTGTGAGCCGTGACCTGGAAGCAACAGAAGTTTCGCCTGTTATGTTTATTTATTTATTTATTTCAGGTACTTATATAGCGCCCAGGGGCGGACTGACCATTTGGAAACTCGGGCACTGCCCGAGGGCCCGGGGTCAGTAGGGGTCCCCATGATATGCCCCTGGTATCTTTTTCATAGGCTTTTTTGAGTTTGGGCAAGGAGACAGGGGCCCCATGATCCCTTATTGCCCAGGGGCCCCATGAGTTGTCAGTCCGCCCCTGATAGCGCCGTCAATTTACACAGCACTTTACATATATATTGTACATTCACATCAGTCCCCGCCCCCGAGGAGCATACAATCTAAGGTCCCTAACTCACATTCATACATACACATATTAAGGCCAATTTAGACAGGAGCCAATTCACCTACCAGCATGTCTTTGGAGTGTGGGAGGAAACCAGAGTACCCGGAGGAAACCCACGCAGGCACAGGGAGAACATGCAAACTCCAGGCAGGTGGTGCCGTGGTTGGGATTCGAACCAACGGCCCTAGTACTGGCAGGCGGAAGTGCTAACCACTCAGCCACTGTGCTGCCCATGACATGACCCTAAAACCCCGCACGCCTTCTGAAACCCTTAAAGGGCGCCAAGGCGTTAATGGACTAGTAATAATTTCCAGCGGAGTTCTACTTTAGCGAGAATAAGACAGGAAATAAAAATGTTTACCGTATTCAAAGAGACAAGCATGTCTTTGGAGTGTGTGAGGAAACCGGAGTACCCGGAGGAAACCCACGCAGGCACAGGGAGAACATGCAAACTCCAGGCAGGTGGTGCCGTGGTTGGGATTCGAACCAATGACCCGAGTACTGCCAGGCAGAAGTGCTGACCATTTATGGGGGGAAGTATATGACTTGGTTGGCCGATTTTCAAAATCATTGATGGCGCCATCGGAATTCGACCCATGGATGGCCTGCATTAGCAACTGATTAGCTACCATACACAACTGTGCCGGATTTTACACTCTCCGATTTTAGTAAATCTCCCCCAGAGTGTCAGTATGAAATTTCTCACAATGACCAGATAGAATGAAGCCTGCCTTCAGTACATGAATCAAAGAGAAGATCTCAGGATTCCACACGAGCAGGTGGACTGGTCCTTGTGTTCATGTACTTGCTCCTCTTGAAGGGTTCTTGTTGAGGAAATCAATGCAGAACGCGAGAGGAACAAGCAATCAAACCTCTGTGAGGGAGGCCATATCCGCAGTTAGGTATAAATGGTTTCTAAAGAAATACAAATGGGAGAATGTAAATTTATAGAAAATCAAGAAGTCAGCATGTTTTAAAAGCATGCACCCTCATGGGGACCACGGTGCATGAGAAGCTCTCCCTTACCTTAAATGGCACCCATGCCAAATTTGTGAAGGTCTGGGACCCATAGAGTACGTACGCTCACCGGCCACTTTATTAGGTTCACCTTGCTAGTACCAGCTTGGACCCCCTTTTGCCTTCAGAACTGCCTTAATTCTCCTGACCCCGGTTCACACCTATGCGTCCGTGCGGGCCGCGTTTTGTGCAGGCACGAGAGCCCGTTCATTTGAAAGGGGCAGGGACACCCAGTAACTTCACCTGCAGACCTTTCTCTACTTCAGCGGCGGGCCGAGTGACAACTCCTTCACTGGTGTTAAAGTAAGCAAATCATTTGCTTACATTTTGCTGACAGCAGAGACAAGTCGCTGGTCGTTAAGATGCCAGCGGGTGCCGATTCCCAGCAACCAACGGACCATTTGTCCGTTTACCTATGTTTAGGTCTGCTTCTGTTTTTTAAATGGACCAAAAATAGAGCTATGATCTGATTCAAAAAATGGCACTACAGGGGCGGGATGCCGTTCATAAACAGCACCCGCCATTTCTAGCTGTTGGCGCTCCCTGGGAGCACGCAGCACTGCGATCCGGTGCCCGCTGTGTCCTCCGGACACAGTGAAACACCGATCATCGGACAGGACCTCTGTACGAGGTCCTGATCATGTGATCACTGATTGGCCAATCAGTGATCACATGCAAAGTAGTAAGCAAGATGTCACTTGTGACATCATTGCTTACTACGTGCGAAATCTGTGAATGATCACAGAGGTCACATGGTAAAGGGCTATTCACAACAGCCTTGTACCATGTGACAAGCTGTGACCAATCACAGCTCACTCATTAGTTCTCAATGGCTGCAGGAATGCAGACAGAGAGAAAGAGAAATGATTGCTTTTACATCCTATAAGGGTGTAAAAGCAATCACTGTACAAAAAAAAAAAATCTTCATCACCCCCCACAAGTAGTACAGTGTCACCATGGTGAAACTGTACTGCTAGGGTGACAGTATGTAAAAAAAAAAACGAAAAAAACATAAATAATAATATAAAAAAAAAATGTAAAAAAAATGTTTAAAAATTATAATTTTTGGTTATAAACTAATTTAGCTTATTTTTTTTTTTTTTACTAAAAAGATAACGGAATAAATTTTGGCCAACATTTATGATGAAAGATTATTTATTTGCAAAATTTTATTTAAAAAAACACTTTTTTCCAAAATTTTTGGACTTTTTCATTTACATGGCAAAAAAAATAAAAATCCCAACGGTGAATAAATACCACCAAAATAAAGCTATATCTGTATCAAAAAAATGGTAAACAAATCATATGGGTACAGTGTTGCATGACCGCGCAATTGTCATTCAAAGCGTGATAGCGCTGAAAGCTGAAAATTGTCCTGGACAGGAAGGGGGTAAAAGTGTCCGGACTGGAAGGGGCCCTGGGGCCCACTTGTACCAGAACAGAAACTGACGGCAAATCCAAAATTTTACAATTTTCACAGGAACACAAAGTGAAGTGAAATCTTTAAATGGGACCACTGGTGACAAATGTTTTTTGGGTTTTCACCAGGACAGAAGTAGAGGAGCAATCTGTCAGTGCAGACCCTTATTCTGGTGATAATTGTCTTGAAAGGGATTTCCCTTCACTTTGAAGAGATTTCCCCTCACCGTGAAGAGATTTCCCCTCACCTTGAAGAGATTTCCCCTCACTTTGAAGAGATTTCCCCTCACTTTGAAGAGATTTACCCTCACCTTGAAGAGATTTCCCCTCACCTTGAAGAGATTTCCCCTCACCTTGAAGAGATTTCCCCTCACCTTGAAGAGATTTCCCCTCACCTTGAGATTTCCTCTCACTTTGAAGAGATTTCCCCTCACATTGAAGAGATTTCCCCTCACCTTGAAGAGATTTCCCCTCACTTTGAAGAGATTTCCCCTCACCTTGAAGAGATTTCCCCTCACCTTGAAGAGATTTCCCCTCACCTTGAAGAGATTTCCCCTCACCTTGAAGAGATTTCCCCTCACCGTGAAGAGATTTCCCCTCACCTTGAAGAGATTTCCCCTCACTTTGAAGAGATTTCCCCTCACCTTGAAGAGATTTCCCCTCACCTTGAAGAGATTTCCCCTCACCTTGAAGAGATTTCCCCTCACCTTGAAAAGATTTCCCCTCACCGTGAAGAGATTTCCCATCACCTTGAAGAGATATCACCTCACCTTGAAGATATTTCCTCTCACTGTGAAGAGATTTCCCCTCACCTTGAAGAGATTTCCCCTCACCTTGAAGAGATTTCCCCTCACCGTGAAGAGATTTCCCCTCACCATGAAGAGATTTCCCCTCACCTTGAAGAGATTTCCCCTCACCTTGAACAGATTTCCCCTCACCTTGAAGAGATTTCCCCTCACCGCGAAGAGATTTCCCCTCACCTTGAAGAGATTTCCCCTCACCTTGAAGAGATTTACCCTCACCTTGAAGAGATTTCCCCTCACCTTGAAGAGATTTCCCCTCACCTTGAACAGATTTCCCCTCACCTTGAACAGATTTCCCCTCACCTTGAAGAGATTTCCCCTCACCGTGAAGAGATTTCCCCTCACCTTGAAGAGATTTCCCCTCACCTTGAAGAGATTTTCACTCACCTTGAAAAGATTTCCCCTCACTGTGAAGAGCTTTCCCCTCACCGCGAAGAGATTTCCCCTCACCTTGAAGAGATTTCCCTTCACCTTGAAGAGATTTCCCCTCACCTTGAAGAGATTTCCCCTCACCTTGAAGAGATTTCCCCTCACCGTGAAGAGATTTCCCCTCACCTTGAAGAGATTTCCCCTCACCGTAAAGAGATTTCCCCTCACCGTAAAGAGATTTCCCCTCACCGTGAAGAGATTTCCCCTCACCTTGAAGAGATTTCCCCTCACCTTGAAGAGATTTCCCCTCACCGTGAACAGATTTCCCCTCACCTTGAAGAGATTTCCCCTCACCTTGAAGAGATTTCCCCTCACCTTGAAGAGATTTCCCCTCACCTTGAAGAGATTTTCCCTCACCTTGAAGAGATTTCCCCTCACCGTGAAGAGATTTCCCCTCACCTTGAAGAGATTTCCCCTCACTTTGAAGAGATTTCCCCTCACCTTGAAGAGATTTCCCCTCACCTTGAAGAGATTTCCCCTCACCTTGAAGAGATTTCCCCTCACCTTGAAAAGATTTCCCCTCACCGTGAAGAGATTTCCCATCACCTTGAAGAGATATCACCTCACCTTGAAGATATTTCCTCTCACTGTGAAGAGATTTCCCCTCACCTTGAAGAGATTTCCCCTCACCTTGAAGAGATTTCCCCTCACCGTGAAGAGATTTCCCCTCACCATGAAGAGATTTCCCCTCACCTTGAAGAGATTTCCCCTCACCTTGAAGAGATTTCCCCTCACCTTGAAGAGATTTCCCCTCACCTTGAACAGATTTCCCCTCACCTTGAAGAGATTTCCCCTCACCGCGAAGAGATTTCCCCTCACCTTGAAGAGATTTCCCCTCACCTTGAAGAGATTTTCACTCACCTTGAAAAGATTTCCCCTCACTGTGAAGAGCTTTCCCCTCACCGCAAAGAGATTTCCCCTCACCTTGAAGAGATTTCCCTTCACCTTGAAGAGATTTCCCCTCACCTTGAAGAGATTTCCCCTCACCTTGAAGAGATTTCCCCTCACCGTGAAGAGATTTCCCCTCACCGTGAAGAGATTTCCCCTCACCGTAAAGAGATTTCCCCTCACCGTAAAGAGATTTCCCCTCACCGTGAAGAGATTTCCCCTCACCTTGAAGAGATTTCCCCTCACCTTGAAGAGATTTCCCCTCACCGTGAACAGATTTCCCCTCACCTTGAAGAGATTTCCCCTCACCTTGAAGAGATTTCCCCTCACCTTGAAGAGATTTCCCCTCACCTTGAAAAGATTTCCCCTCACCGTGAAGAGATTTCCCATCACCTTGAAGAGATTTCCCCTCACCTTGAAGATATTTCCTCTCACTGTGAAGAGATTTCCCCTCACCTTGAAGAGATTTCCCCTCACCTTGAAGAGATTTCCCCTCACCGTGAAGAGATTTCCCCTCACCATGAAGAGATTTCCCCTCGCCTTGAAGAGATTTCCCCTCACCTTGAAGAGATTTCCCCTCACCTTGAACAGATTTCCCCTCACCGCGAAGAGATTTCCCCTCACCGCGAAGAGATTTCCCCTCACCTTGAAGAGATTTCCCCTCACCTTGAAGAGATTTTCCCTCACCTTGAAAAGATTTCCCCTCACCGTGAAGAGCTTTCCCCTCACCGCGAAGAGATTTCCCCTCACCGTGAAGAGATTTCCCCTCACCGTGAAGAGATTTCCCCTCACCGTGAAGAGATTTCCCCTCACCGTAAAGAGATTTCCCCTCACCGTAAAGAGATTTCCCCTCACCGTGAAGAGATTTCCCCTCACCGTGAAGAGATTTCCCCTCACCTTGAAGAGATTTCCCCTCACCGTAAAGAGATTTCCCCTCACCGTAAAGAGATTTCCCCTCACCGTGAAGAGATTTCCCTCACCTTGAAGAGATTTCCCCTCACAGTGAAGAGATTTCCCCTCACCGTGAAGAGATTTCCCCTCACCGTGAAGAGATTTCCCCTCACCTTGAAGAGATTTCCCCTCACCGTAAAGAGATTTCCCCTCACCGTAAAGAGATTTCCCCTCACCGTGAAGAGATTTCCCTCACCTTGAAGAGATTTCCCCTCACAGTGAAGAGATTTCCCCTCACCGTGAAGAGATTTCCCCTCACCTTGAAGAGATTTCCCCTCACCTTGAAGAGATTTCCCCTCACCTTGAAGAGATTTCCCCTCACCGTGAAGAGATTTCCCCTCACCTTGAAGAGATTTCCCCTCACTTTGAAGAGATTTCCCCTCACCTTGAAGAGATTTCCCCTCACCTTGAAGAGATTTCCCCTCACCTTGAAGAGATTTCCCCTCACCTTGAAAAGATTTCCCCTCACCGTGAAGAGATTTCCCATCACCTTGAAGAGATATCACCTCACCTTGAAGATATTTCCTCTCACTGTGAAGAGATTTCCCCTCACCTTGAAGAGATTTCCCCTCACCTTGAAGAGATTTCCCCTCACCGTGAAGAGATTTCCCCTCACCATGAAGAGATTTCCCCTCACCTTGAAGAGATTTCCCCTCACCTTGAACAGATTTCCCCTCACCTTGAAGAGATTTCCCCTCACCTTGAACAGATTTCCCCTCACCTTGAAGAGATTTCCCCTCACCGCGAAGAGATTTCCCCTCACCTTGAAGAGATTTCCCCTCACCTTGAAGAGATTTTCACTCACCTTGAAAAGATTTCCCCTCACTGTGAAGAGCTTTCCCCTCACCGCAAAGAGATTTCCCCTCACCTTGAAGAGATTTCCCTTCACCTTGAAGAGATTTCCCCTCACCTTGAAGAGATTTCCCCTCACCTTGAAGAGATTTCCCCTCACCGTGAAGAGATTTCCCCTCACCGTGAAGAGATTTCCCCTCACCGTAAAGAGATTTCCCCTCACCGTAAAGAGATTTCCCCTCACCGTGAAGAGATTTCCCCTCACCTTGAAGAGATTTCCCCTCACCTTGAAGAGATTTCCCCTCACCGTGAACAGATTTCCCCTCACCTTGAAGAGATTTCCCCTCACCTTGAAGAGATTTCCCCTCACCTTGAAGAGATTTCCCCTCACCTTGAAAAGATTTCCCCTCACCGTGAAGAGATTTCCCATCACCTTGAAGAGATTTCCCCTCACCTTGAAGATATTTCCTCTCACTGTGAAGAGATTTCCCCTCACCTTGAAGAGATTTCCCCTCACCTTGAAGAGATTTCCCCTCACCGTGAAGAGATTTCCCCTCACCATGAAGAGATTTCCCCTCGCCTTGAAGAGATTTCCCCTCACCTTGAAGAGATTTCCCCTCACCTTGAACAGATTTCCCCTCACCGCGAAGAGATTTCCCCTCACCGCGAAGAGATTTCCCCTCACCTTGAAGAGATTTCCCCTCACCTTGAAGAGATTTTCCCTCACCTTGAAAAGATTTCCCCTCACCGTGAAGAGCTTTCCCCTCACCGCGAAGAGATTTCCCCTCACCGTGAAGAGATTTCCCCTCACCGTGAAGAGATTTCCCCTCACCGTGAAGAGATTTCCCCTCACCGTAAAGAGATTTCCCCTCACCGTAAAGAGATTTCCCCTCACCGTGAAGAGATTTCCCCTCACCGTGAAGAGATTTCCCCTCACCTTGAAGAGATTTCCCCTCACCGTAAAGAGATTTCCCCTCACCGTAAAGAGATTTCCCCTCACCGTGAAGAGATTTCCCTCACCTTGAAGAGATTTCCCCTCACAGTGAAGAGATTTCCCCTCACCGTGAAGAGATTTCCCCTCACCGTGAAGAGATTTCCCCTCACCTTGAAGAGATTTCCCCTCACCGTAAAGAGATTTCCCCTCACCGTAAAGAGATTTCCCCTCACCGTGAAGAGATTTCCCTCACCTTGAAGAGATTTCCCCTCACAGTGAAGAGATTTCCCCTCACCGTGAAGAGATTTCCCCTCACCGTGAAGAGATTTCCCCTCACCGTAAAGAGATTTCCCCTCACCGTGAAGAGATTTCCCCTCACCGTGAAGAGATTTCCCCTCACCGTGAAGAGATTTCCCCTCACCGTGAAGAGATTTCCCCTCACCGTGAAGAGATTTACCCTCACCGTGAAGAGATTTCCCCTCACCGTGAAGAGATTTCCCCTCACCTTGAAGAGATTTCCCCTCACCGTAAAGAGATTTCCCCTCACCTTGAAGAGATTTCCCCTCACCGTGAAGAGATTTACCCTCACCGTGAAGAGATTTACCCTCACCTTGAAGAGATTTCCCCTCACCGTGAAGAGATTTCCCCTCACCTTGAAGCGATTTCCCTTCACTTTGAATATTGGGGTATAAAAAAAAAAAAGGACATGTGAAAAAATGTGGCATAAGGCCTCTAAACCCTAATGCAAACACGCTAAAAAACGCTGAAAAACTCACGTTTTTAACACAGCTGACATTACCAGCGTTATTAATACGCCCCGTGTGCATGAAGCCTTAAGCAAAGCATATGATGAGAAAAAATCATAAGCAGAGATTGTCTTTAGTAATAAATTATATCTATATATATACAGTTGTGTTGAAAATACTAGCCGTCAGACATCACTAACCGGATCAATCGCTGTTTTTGGTGGAAATGATATTTCTACATGGCAGATAATTTCCTAGCCGGTGTAGTAGAGTCATAGAAATCCAACAGACCCGACAGAAATGACATGCATGCTGCTGATTCTGTGTCATTGAATCACTCATTGAAAGGGGCGTGTTCACAATAATAGCCGTGTGGAGTTCTATTAGTGAGGTCATTCATTCTTTGATAAACAGGTGGCAATTATTGCCCTTATTTAACCGTTAGCCGCCCGGCCAATGGCTGTTTGGCGGCTTGAAAAGCGCTGCAGCTTTCCGGGTGCACGCCATTTGGCGTGCTCCCGCACATGCGCGGTTTGCGCGGTTGCAGAGCAACGCAGCAGTGCAATCTGTCACCGCCCGTGCACCTCGGACACGGCCGATGACAGATCCGAGTACCGGCTCCCGTTGCTGGTACCATGTGACCTGCTGTGACCAATCACAGCAGGTCACATGACAGTTGTATACAATGGATGGCTTCATTCATGATGCCATCCATTGTATACTAGTGCCTAGCTGTGAATGGTCACAGCTAATCACATGCACATGTCATGTGATTAGCTGTGACCAAATCACAGCTAAGCACAAAAAAAAAAAAAAAAAAAAAAAAAAAGCTGAATGAATCGATTTCATTCAGGTAAATGCTTGCTTATAGCAAAGTAATTCTTTGCTATAAGCAAATTGTGTAAAAAAAAAAAAAAAAAAAAAAATACTGATCACTTCCCCAAAGTAGTACAGTGTTACTATGGTAACATTGTACTATTTTGGTCATAGTAAAATATGAAAAAAAATCTTAAAAAAAATTTAAAAAAATGTAATAAAAAATTAAATATAATAAAAAAATAAAAAAAAATTAAAAATAAAAAAATATTTTTTTTTTTCATACTGTCACCAGTCAGTGTCGCTGTTCACCGCCATGCCAGTTATATGATGACGCTGTACTGCACTGGTGACAGTATGTAAAAAAAAAAATAGTGAAAATTATTTTTTTAATTTTTTCATTTTCCGAAAAATTATGACAAAAAAATACAACTTCAAAAAACTCACCATTCCTCTTATGAAGTACGTCGGACTGTCTACTCTGCAAAAAGGGGTCATTTGGGGATATCTGTACTATTCTGACATTCTTGGACCTCAAGATATTAGATTGGCTGTCAGTACTTCAGGATTGATCAATATTCAGATCTATACCATAGTTTGTGAACTCTATAACTTTCCTACAAACTAAAAAATACATCCTAATTTGGGTTATTTTCACCAAAGACATGGAGCAGAATACATCTCGGCCTAAATTTATGAAGAACAATTATTTATTTGTAAACTTTTATAACAGAAACAAAGAAAAATGTGTTTTTTTTTCAAAATTTTTGGTCTTTTTTTGTTAATTTAGCAAAAAATAAAAACCCCAGCGGTGATTAAATACCACCAAAAGAAAGCTCTAGTTGTGTGAAGAAAATGTATGACCGCGCAATTGTCATTCAAAGTGTGAGAGCGCTGAAACCTGAAAACTGGCCTGGGCAGGAAGGTGTAAAATTGCCCGGTATTGAAATGGTTAAGGAAGGAAGGCAGCAAATGTTGGACATGCTGGTTACAGTGCATTTCTCTCTGAAATTCTGAGGAAAATGGGTCGTTCCAGACATTGTTCAGAAGAACAGCGTACCACGATTAAAAAGTTGATTGGAGGGGAAAACATATAAAGAAGTGCAGAAAATGATCGGCTGCTCAGCTAAAATGATGGCAAATGCTTTAAAATGGCAACCAAAACCTGAAAGACGCGGAAGAAAGCGAAAAACTACCATTGGAATGGATAGAAGAATAGCCAACATGGGGCGGACTCAGCCAACAATCAGCTCCAGGAAGATGAAAGAAGGTGTGACGTTCCCTGTGAGGACTCAGCCAACAATCAGCTCCAGGAAGATGAAAGAAGGTGTGACGTTCCCTGTGAGGACTGTTACAATTAGAAGACGCCGATGTGAAGCCAAGCTATCTGCAAGAAGTCCCCGCAAAGTCCCACTGTTGGGAAAAAGACGTGTGCTGAAGAGGTTACAATCTGCCAAAGAGCACATTGACCGGCCTAAAGAGAAATGGGGCAACATTTTGTGGACTGATGACAGTAAGATTGTTTTTTTTGAGTCTAGTGGGCGGAGACAGTTTGTCAGACGACCCCCAAACACTGAATTCAAGCCACAGTACACTGTGAAGACCGTGAAGCATGGTGGTGCAAGCATCATGATATGGGGATGTTTCTCATACTACGGTGTTGGGCCTATTTATCGCATACCAGGGATCATGGATCAGTTTGAATCCATCAGAATACTTGAAGAGGTCATGCTGCCTTATGCTGAAGAGGAAATGTCCTTGAAATGGGTGTTCCAACAAGACAACGACCCCAAACACACCAGTAAACGTGCAACATCTTGGTTCCAGACCAACAAGATGGACGTTATGGAGTGGCCAGCCCAATCCCCGGATCTTCATCCAATAGAAAACTTGTGGGGTGACATCAAAAATGCCGTTTCTGAGGCCAAACCAAGAAATAGAGAAGAACTGTGGAATGTGGTCCAATCATCCTGGGCTGGAATACCTGATCACAGGGGCCAGAAGTTGGGGGACTCCATGCAACACAGATGTACAGCAGTTCTCAGAAACAGTGCGACTACAACCAAATATTCATGAAGTCATTCAAAGGAAAGCAAAATCTTCAAACATTTCTCAGTTTATATAGTGAATGTTTGAGTTTGTAAAGAAGAATACAAACACGGCCATTTTTTTTGAACCGTCTAATATTCACTTTTCTTCCATTTTTTTAGAGGAACAACACAAATTTGATGTATTTTTCTTCATGTTGTGATTTGGAATAGAATGTGTCGTGTTCCCAATGCATTTGTGTGGATGGAAATAAAAGGATTAGAAGGATTTTCAGCTTTAGTCACTTTTTTCAACACACAGATATTATTTTGAACACAACTGTATATATATAAATTTTTTTTTTTAAATATATTCTTCAGATTTTTTTAACATATAAGTCATTTTAACATATTATTACATATATCTGTAAATGTGTTCCATATTTTTAAATATATTGAATACGGCCAAAATTGTAGTATTTCAAATATATGTCAATATATTTAAGAAGAATATTTTTAAAATATATTTCAAATAAATGTTTCTTCCATGTGGGCAGTATGACCCTAGATATCTCATCTTAAAGTATTCATTTTGTACCTCATATTCCCCAGCAGCCTCTGTCCTGCTCCATCCCGTCGGTGACTGCCAACGTGTCAATTTAATAAAACAAAAAACATCACCTTAGGCAATGACAAGCTAAACATGCAGCTATTCAGGTTCGTGCCGCATTCGCAGCAAAATATTGAAGAAATACATAATATTATTATCTATCAACGTGTTTGTATCAATTGGAAATGTAAGGTTGTGAAAAGGAAGCTGAGATCAGCAGTGGAAACAAAACATTTTATCACAACATATAACTAGAAAAGGCCAGTTGTGCAAAAAAAAAAAAAGGTATAAAACAATATAAAGGTAACGAGAGGCGTAATGATTTTCAGATGACAGCGATGGTTGTTATGGTCTGTTCACAGTACACATCAGTATCTGCGGTATAACATGGCCGCTGGTGTGAACAAGCCCTGCGTTTTGGACAAAAATTTTTTAAAAAGCCAATGGGGGTTATTTACTAAAAATCAGGTGTAACTCGAATCAGTTTCCAGGTAGGTTTTACCCCCGGTTCACATCTCCGCGTTCCTGCAGGTACAAGAGCCCATTCATTTGAACGGACTCCCGTTCCCCGGGACACGCAGGGAAGAAGTCCCTGCACTTCTGAAAATGCAGCCGAGGTTCCCATGGCTGCGATTTCCAGTGCGGGCGGCGCGCCATTAAAATGAATGGCACCCACCCGCGGGTCGGCATTCTTTTGTGTGGGTGGTGCGGCTGTACGGATTTTTGTGCGGATCCCCAGCGGCACCACCCGCACAGATGTGAACCTATACCTACTTCCAAAGCTTCATTGAGCAAGCTGACGTTAGAAGCTGATTGGCTGCCATGCACAGCTGCACCAGATTCTGAGTGCTCCAGTTTTAGTAAATCTCCCCCAATGGGTGGAATTAACAAAGAGTGCTGCAAGCACAATACTTGCACCACTCTTCTAAACATACAAAATGGAGCAGATTCCACTTCTAAATAACAAAAGCGGTGCAAGTCCTTATGATAATTAGGAGCAACCAATCCTCTGTTCTGCCATGTCTGTGATTGGCAGCAAAGAGAACAGGAGAGCTAGAGCTGCATGCTCTGATCTCTCTGCTCATCCCTGCCCATCCGCCCAGGGGAAGGGTTGTTATCCCTGCAGGTTCTGCTAGTGTAATATACACCCTGTTCCAAATTATGATGCAAATTATATTTTCTCATTTCCCTCAATAATTGATGTAAATAACAGTCGGCAGAATTCTCAGGTTACAACTAGAAGAGGACAATTCACATTTTATTGAACAAACCTCCTAATGATAACAGGATTTGTGTTCCGGATTATTCCGCACAGGAAGTTTCAAAACACTTTATAGGTTGTAAAGAACTGAAAATTGTCATTTGTTGTGTTTGCAGCAAATTTACTGAAATCAAAAGCTATTTCAATCCAACTTTTCCCAACATTGTAACTTTGTAAACATTTGAAGCGTCACGTTACATTGTAACATAGGACCCCTTATCTGATAGCAGATCACAAGTCTGGCATCCATTGAACTTGGCAGTTTTTGGACAGTTTCTGCTTGAATTTGTTTGCAAGATATCAGAATAGCCTCCCAGAGCTGCTGTTTGGATGTAAACTGCCTCCCACCCTCATAGATCTTTTGCTTGAGGATGCTCCAAAGGTTCTCAATAGGATTGAGGTCAGGGGAGGATGGAGGCCACACCATGACTTTCTCTCCTTTTATCCCCATAGCAGCCATTGATGCGGAGGTATTCTTTGCAGCATGAGATGGTGCATTGTCATGCATGAAGATGATTTTATTACGGAAAGCATAGTTCTTCCTTCTGTACCAGGGAAGAAAGTGGTCAGTCATAAACTCCACATACTTTGCAGAGGTCATCTTTACACCTTCGGGGACCCTAAAGGGGCCAACCCGCTCTGTTCCCATGATTCCGGCCCAAAACATGACTCCACCACCGCCTTGCTGATGTCGCAGCCTTGTTGGAACAGGGTGGCCGTCCACCAACCATCCACTACTCCATCCATCTGGACCATCAAGGGTTGCACGGCACTCATCAGTGAACAGGACTGTTTGAAAATTAGTCTTCGTGTAATTTACTGCCCAATGCAGCCGTTTCTGCTTGTGAGCATTGGTTAGTGGTGGCCGAATAGAAGGTTTATGCACAGTTGGAGGACTCTGGAGGACTCTACACCTTGATGTCCGTGGGACTCCAGAGGCACCAGCAGCTTCAAATATCTGTTTGCTGCTATGTAATGGGATTTTAGCAGCTGCTCTCTTGATCCGATGCATGGATCTGGCAGAAATCTTCCTCAATGTGCCTTTATCTGCACCAACCCGTCTGTGCTCTGAATCAGCCACAAATCTCTTCATAGTGCGATGATCACGCTTACGTTTTCGTGAAATATCGAATGTTTTCATACCCTGTCCAAGGCATCGAACTATTTCACTCTTTTCGGCAGCAGAGAGATCCTTTTTCTTCCCCATATTGCTTGAAAATGGCGCTCTGCTTAATAATGGGGAACACCGTCCTTTAGTAGTTTTTCCTTAATTTGGGCTCACCGGCCAATCTAATTATCACAGGTGTCCCAGATTGTTTTCAGTGATCAAAAGAGCCCTGACACACAATGCCATCCATGAGTTACACTGAAAAACAAAAGATTTCATCTTTGTGACACTGAAATAGAATTTGCATAATAATTTGGAACGCGGTGTAATCACTACCGACAGCTCACATCCTGTAAGACAAGGTCACACTTGGTGGGAATCTGGGACTGTTTTCTATATAGAAAACTGCCGTATTTCCTCTGTAGATTAGGGACAGTCTTGTGCTAGTTTATACTTCACTCTGTAATAGAAACTGGCAGAGTGGTGAAGAAAGACCTGAAAAAGATCTAACTGCTTAGCTAATGTGGCGCACGCCACTCTCGACAGTTTCCTGCACCATTATAATGGCGCAGGAAGCTTAGGTAATTCTCAGAATGAACTTCGTTTTCATAGTTACATAGTTAGTCTGACTGAAAAAAGACAAAAGTCCATCCAGTTCAACCATTAAAAAAAAAAAAAGGTAAAAATCCTACACCCACAGTGGATCCAGAGGAAGGCAAAAAAAACCCAGCAAAGCACGATCCAATTTGCTCCTGCAGGGAAAAAAATCCTTCCTGATCCACCAAGAGGCAATCGGATATTCCCTGGATCACCTTTCCCTATAAATGTTATATCCAGTTATATTCTGTGTATCCAAGAAAGAATCCAGGACTTTCCTACAGCAATCCACTGAGCTGGCCACAACCAACTCTGGAGGGAGTCTATTCCACATTCTCAGCTCTTACTGTGAAGAAACCTTTCCGTGTTTGGAGATTACATTTCTTTTCCTCCAGATGTAAAGAGCGCCACCTTGTCCTCTGTGATGACCTCAGGGGGAATGACTACACCGAGTTCACTATATGAACCACTTATGTATTATACATGGAGATCATATCCCCCCTTATGTATTATACATGGAGATCATATCCCCCCCTTATGTATTATACATGGAGATCATATCCCCCCTTATGTATTATACATGGAGATCATATCCCCCCCTTATGTATTATACATGGAGATCATATCCCCCCTTATGTATTATACATGGAGATCATATCCCCCCTTATGTATTATACATGGAGATCATATCCCCCCTTATGTATTATACATGGAGATCATATCCCCCCCTTATGCATTATACATGGAGATCATATCCCCCCCTTATGTATTATACATGGAGATCATATCCCCCTTATGTATTATACATGGAGATCATATCCCCCCTTATGTATTATACATGCAGATCATATCCCCCCTTATGTATTATACATGGAGATCATATCCCCCCTTATGTATTATACATGGAGATCATATCCCCCTTATGTATTATACATGGAGATCATATCCCCCCTTATGTATTATACATGGAGATCACATCACCCTTATGTATTATACATGGAGATCATATCCCCCTTATGTATTATACATGGTGATCATATCCCCCCCTTATGAATTATACATGGAGATCATATCCCCCTTATGTATTATACATGGAGATCATATCCCCCCCTTATGTATTATACATGGAGATCATATCCCCCCTTATGTATTATACATGGAGATCATATCCCCCCCTTATGTATTATACATGGAGATCATATCCATCCTTATGTATTATACATGGAGATCATATCCCCCCCTTATGCATTATACATGGAGATCATATCCCCCCCTTATGTATTATACATGGAGATCATATCCCCCTTATGTATTATACATGGAGATCATATCCCCCCTTATGTATTATACATGCAGATCATATCCCCCCTTATGTATTATACATGGAGATCATATCCCCCCTTATGTATTATACATGGAGATCATATCCCCCCTTATGTATTATACATGCAGATCATATCCCCCTCTTATGTATTATACATGGTGATCATATCCCCCCTTATGTATTATACATGGAGATCATATCCCCCCTTATGTATTATACATGGAGATCATATCACCCCTTATGTATTATACATGGAGATCATATCCCCCTTATGTATTATACATGGTGATCATATCCCCCCCTTATGAATTATACATGGAGATCATATCCCCCTTATGTATTATACATGGAGATCATATCCCCCCCTTATGTATTATACATGGAGATCATATCCCCCCTTATGTATTATACATGGAGATCATATCCCCCCCTTATGTATTATACATGGTGATCATATCCCCCCTTATGTATTATACATGGAGATCATATCCCCCTTATGTATTATACATGGAGATCATATCCCCCTTATGTATTATACATGGAGATCATATCCCCCCTTATGTATTATACATGGAGATCATATCCCCCCTTATGTATTATACATGGAGATCATATCCCCCCTTATGTATTATACATGGAGATCATATCCCCCCTTATGTATTATACATGGAGATCATATCCCCCCCTTATGTATTATACATGGAGATCATATCCCCCCCTTATGTATTATACATGGAGATCATATCCCCCCCTTATGTATTATACATGGAGATCATATCCCCCCTTAATCTCCTCTTCTCAGTAGAGAATACATTCAGTTCCTCTAATCTTTCCTCATAGCTGATCTCCTCCATGCCTCGTATCAGTTTGGTTGCCCTTCCCTGTACTTTCTCCAATTCCCCAATGTTCTTTTTGTGAATTGGAGCCCAAAACTGAACTGCATATTCCAGATGAGGTCTTACTAATGATTTGTACTGAGGGGGGGGGGGGGGGGGGTGATCTCTCTCTGGAGTCTATACCTTCTCCAGTTCCCCAATGTCCTTTTTGTGAATTGGTGCCCAATTTAGTTTTAACTTTTCAATAAAGTATTGTTGGTAGTGCACTAGGCCTTTGCACCCTTCTGTTTTATTATGTTCAAGCCCTTAAAAAAAACATTTGAATCAAAGGAGTTCCACCCTAATTTATAAATATCAATTGTCTCTTGCACCTGAACCGCCTCTGCTCTGCTGTATCCCGATTGCGCCTGTCATTGTATTGCATGTCATTTTAATAAAACAAAAAATACTACCCCGGGGAAAAACAACATAAACTTCCTAGCTATTCGGATTCGTGCTGCATTTGCAGAAAAAAAACATTGAAGAAATACATAATAATGTTCTCTATCAACACATTTGTATAAATTGGAAATGCAATGTTCCAGAATATGTGAAAAAGAAGCTGAGATCAGCAGGGATAATGGAAAAAAAATATCTATGACAACAAATAACTAGAAGAGACCAATTGTACAAAACCACAGAATATAACAACAAAGTAACAAATATTGTGAGCTGCAATGTTCTACAAGTGTCAGAGCTGGGTGTTACTTGGTGATTTATATCACTCGGGGTTTCATCTGTGTCATGCTTCACATGACTGTCACATGCCTTTAGCGTCGGCCATAGAGGGGTTGAAAATAGGCCGGGAAAAAAAAAATCGGCCGATTGTCGCACCGTTAGAGGGTTAATTGGTTGGCCGTTTTTTAGGGTTTTTGCACATTTTTTATCGGTCATGTTGGAAAAGAAGAAGAAGGAGGAAGAGGAAGAAGAAGGAGGAAATAGAAGAAGAAGAAGGAGGAAGAAGAGGAAGAAGAGGGAGGAAGAAGAAGAAGAAGAAGAGGGAGGAAGAAGAAGCAGAAGAAGGAGGAAGAAGAAGCAGAAGAAAAAGAAGAAGAAGGAAGAAGAAGAAGGGAGAAGAATAAGAAGAAGGGAGAAGAAGAAAGAAGAAGAAGGGAGAAGAAGAAAGAAGAAGAAGAAGAAAGATGAAGAAAGAAGAGGAAGAAGAAGAAGAAATAAAAAGAAGAGGGAAGAAGAAGAGGAAGAAATAGAGGAAGAAGAAGTAGAAGAAAGAAGTAGAAAAAGAAGAAGAGGAAGAAGCAGAAAGAAGAAAAAGAAGAAGTCCAGTCCGCTATTATATTTTATATGAAACATAAATATATGATATTTTATATATTTTTTTAGGGTTTTTGCACATTTTTTATCGGTCATGTTGGAAAAGAAGAAGAAGGAGGAAGAGGAAGAAGAAGGAGGAAGAAGAGGGAGGAAGAAGAAGAAGAAGAAGAGGGAGGAAGAAGAAGCAGAAGAGGGAGGAAGAAGAAGCAGAAGAAAAAGAAGAAGAAGGAAGAAGAAGAAGGGAGAAGAAGAAGAAGGGAGAAGAAGAAAGAAGAAGGGAGAAGAAGAAAGAAGAAGAAGGGAGAAGAAGAAGGAAGAAGAAGGGAGAAGAAGAAAGAAGGAAGAAAGAAAGAAGAAGAAGGAAGAAGAAGAAGAAAGGAAGAAGTAGAAGAAAAAGAAGAAAGAAGGAAGAAGAAAGAAGAAGGAAGAAGAAGAAGAAGAAGAAGAAAGAAGACGGAAGAAGAAGAAAGAAGAAGGAAGAAGAAGGAATAAGAAGAAGAAGAAAAAAGAAGAAGTAGAAGAAAAAGAAGAAAGAAGAAGAAGGAAGAAGAAAGAAGAAGTAAAAAGAAAAAAAGAAGAAGAAGAATGAAGAAGAGGAAAGAAGAAGAAGAAGAAAGAAGAGGAAGGAAGAAGAAGAAAGAAGAAGAGGAAGAAAGAGGAAGTAAGAAGAAGAAGAAGATCCAGCCCGCTATTATATTTTATATGAAAAAGTCTTGTGGTTGCAACAAATGTATCCAAATAAAAACATTGTAATCCAAATAATGTATTTGTATTGCTGTCACATTGTATGGTGTGCCCCCCTGTCTCTGAAAGGGACAGAAGTTATGGGGTTAATGCCGGCCATAGATGAGGCGAAAATCGGCCAATTTTTTTTAATGTTGGTGGTAACATCGGCCGATCGAACAACCGATTTTTCGTTGTTTATTTTAAAAATCGGCCGATGTTCGACCCGTCTATGGCCTGCTTAAGTGCTCTTTGTATGTTGTCTCTGATCCTCCCTTTCCTCCGGTTTAGTTCATGCTGTATAGATAGCCCCACCCCTTTTCCCAGAAATGCATTTCAGCTTCTAGCCTCAAGTCATGCAGCAGATCACATTATGATTTTTTGACCAATCCGATGTTCATTGTTGTAAGATTCTCTCAGTTTATGGAATACACTTCACAAGATCTACAAGGTGTCTTCTGGATCGAGTCACTGTCTGTGTCATTCAACTAAGATTGGAGTTATCGCTATCTCACCACAACTGTAAGTTACAGAGATCACACTATCAATGCTGAGATTGGAGAGACAGAACAATCTGGATCATCTGGACAACTGCAACAGGAAGTAAGAGGAAATTTCGGTGAACTGTCATCTTGAACACCTGTCATCAAAACAGCTGTCCCCACTGAAAGGGTTCTCCTCGCTTCTTGACATCACAAGAACTCTAAGTCTTCGGTCACACGGAATTGGACTTTGAAATCGTACGACTTCACTTGAACTCGCACGATATCAAAGTTGGATGTCAGTCCGACTTCAGGTGCGAATTGGAAGACATCTGTGCGACTTTAGGTACAGATGTCTATGTAAGTCGCGGCTGTAATTGCAAAAAAGTAGAGCATGAAATACTGTCAAAATCAATGTCACTCTGATGGAGTCGGAATCGCACCGATAGGACCGCTTCCATTGGATGCGACTTGTCACGCGATCTGAAACGATCAAATCACATGACAAGTCGCACCGGTGTGAACGGGGGCTTAAAGTCAGGATTCCTTCTTACTATACAGTGAAGGAAATGCGTATTTGCTCCCCGGCTGATGTTGAATGTTCGCCCCTCACACAGAAATGATCGGTCTAACAATGGAATGTTCGCCCCTCACACAGAAATGATCGGTCTAACAATGGAATGTTCGCCCCTCACACAGAAATGATCGGTCTAACAATGGAATGTTCGGTGTAACACTGAGAGACAGAATACAACAACAAATTCAGCAGAAATGCGTCTAACAAATGATGACTGATCTGCATGTTCATGAGGGAAAGAAGGATTTGATCCCCTATCATTCAGCAGGATTTCTGGCTACCAGGTGTCTCTCATACAGGTAACAAGCCGAGATTAGAAGCAGTCTCTTAAAGGGAGTGCTGCTAATCTCATTGTGTTCCCTGTATAAAAGACACCTGTCCACAGGAGCAATCAAACCATCAGATTCCAAACTCTCCACCATGGCAACATGAATCATTATTAACTACTTAACGACCGTGTACTACGGACGGCGGCCGCTGTAGGCAAAGCGGCGTACCTGTACGTCACTGCCTACTTCCAGGTATCAGCCCCCTGGCCGGCACCCATTGTGATTGTACACAGCAGGAGCCTGTCAGCAAGTCTCAGCCAATGATTCATGGCTGGGACCTGCTGATCGGCTGTGTGCAATCACAATCCAGAGCTCTGTGTTGACATTCAACAGAGAGCTCTGTACAGAGGGAACAATCTCTGTGTTTCTCATCCCTGCAAAGCATGGATGAGAAACTTGGAGATCGGTTAGTAGAAGCAGTACATATTACACGTAGTTAGGTACACATTTAAACCCTTGATCGCCCTGGAGGTTAACCCCTTCCCAGCCAGTGTCATTAGTACAGTGATCAGTGGTGTATTTAGGTTTTGTGCTGCCCTAGGCAACACAAAAATCGTCCACCCGCGGAAAGAGCCTGACACCAACCAATACACCCCTTCCCCCCGAGAAAGCCTTCCGCTACCATCACCGTCCATACTCCGTCCACCCCACCCCCCCAGCGAGAGAGATAAAGACATTCACTTTCACAGCTCCACACCTCCCCTGGAATGAGAGTCGGGCTCTACATACACCGTCAAGCAACCCACAGCCTCTCTCGGATCCCACCTGGTCCCCATGCCGCGTGTGTCCCTTCTTCGGTCCCTTGTTCTGGGGAGCAGTGCTGCCCCCCCCTGAAAAATTCTGCCCTAGGCAAATGCCTTGTGGTAAATACACCCCTGACAGTGACAGTGTATATAGTGCAAAGGCTCAGCCTCAATCACCAGCCAGCTTGACCCCTTGGTGCGTGCACACGAAGGGGGCCACATGGGGAGACCCAATCCAGACCACTGCTGCAGTGTAGCACAGGCGCCATGAGCAATTACCAGTCGCCATGGCGACCTGGCACCTGAGACTTGTCAAGACCTGTATATATATATACACACACACGCTATATTGCCAAAAGTATTGGTCGGCTGGCCTTTCCGCGCACATGACCTTTAATGGCCCCCCAGTCTTAGTCCGTAGGGTTCAATATTGGGCCTCCTGCCTTTCCACACACATGACCTTTAACGGCCTCCCAGTCTTAGTCTGTATGGTTCAATATTGAGTTGGCCCCGCCCTTTCCACACACATGACCTTTAATGGCCCCCCAGTCTTAGTCTGTAGGGTTCAATATTGAGTTGGCCCCGCCCTTTCCACACACATGACCTTTAATGGCCCCCCAGTCTTAGTCTGTAGGGTTCAATATTGAGTTGGCCCCGCCCTTTCCACACACATGACCTTTAATGGCCCTCCAGTCTTAGTCCATAGGGTTCAATATTGAGTTGGCCCCGCCCTTTTCAGCTATAACAGCTTCACCTCTTCTGGGAAGGCCCCCCACAAGGTTTAGGAGGGTGTCTATGGGAAGGTTGGACCATTCTTCCAGAAGCACATTTGTCAGGTCAGGCACTGATGTCGGGGGAGGAGGCCTGGCTCGCAGTCTCCGCTCTAATTCATCCCAAAGGTGTTCTATGGGGTTGAGGTCAGGACTCTGTGCAGGACAGTCAAGTTCCTCCACCCCAAACTGGCTCCTCCATGTCTTTATGGACCTTGCTTTGTGCACTGGGGGGCAGTCATGTTGGAACAGGAAGGGGCCATCCCCAAACTCTTCCCACCAAGTTGGGAGCATGAAATTGTCCAAAATGTCTTAGTATGCGGAGACCTCAAGAGTTCCCAGCTACACGTTTCCAACAGGCTAAACTGCCCTGTACCTGAAGTTATCTGCCCTATATCCCTCTGACCCCCTGCACCAACGACTGGAGTCTTCTGTGATGTGGAATTATCCACTACTCTGCCAGCAGGACGATCGTTTACTTTGTCTGTATTAGGCCTCATGGAAATAGGACGTTAAAGAAAACTCTCCTAGAATCCTTCCTCCTGGCAGCAGCATTTTTGGAGAAAAAACACCTAAAGTGTTTAAGTGCGTTTACAGACATCAAGCGCTTGGAAGTTAATTAATTTCATTGGGCAGAATATTCATTTATTTTGTCCATTGAAATGAATCGATGCTCAAGTGCTTAACACGTGTTTAGATGCGTTTACAAGCGTGAAGTGTTTTTTTTTGCCAAAATGTAGCTGCTCCAGGATGCACTGACCCTGGCTTTTTTACTGCCTCTAAAAGCTCCAGTCAGCTGCCACTAAAAGCTTCTAAGTCAGTGGTTCTCAACCTGTGGGTCGCGACCCCTTTGGGGGTCGAACGACCCTTTCACAGGGGTCGCCTAAGACCATCGGAAAACACATAATAAATAATAATAATAATAATAATAATAATAAAACACATATATACGTGTAAAGAGCAGCTACTGTGCAGAAAGCAGCTACTGTGCTGAAAGCAGCAGTAATGGAGGTAAAACGACACTTCATGAATTATAATTACTGGGTAAATATCTTTATGGTTGGGGGTCACCACAAAATGAGGAACTGTATTAAAGGGTCGCGGCATTAGGAAGCTGGAGAACCACTGTTCTAAGTCGTAGTTTGCATGGACACAGAATAACATGGAGGGGCATTTGGAAGCAGTAGAAAAAAAAATACCTGACACTCCAAAAAGAGGTAGGAAAAATGTCCTGTGGGTACGAGCGCTTATAATCACAAATGCAACGTTTGTTGGTTGTTTGTTGCATACTGTTTTACTTTATTTTTTTTAATAAAAGCTAAGAGAACGAAAAAAAATGTTACTGTAGGGAAAAAAACGAATCTTTAACCATTTGCCGCCCTATGGCCGAATGGCGGCCGGCAAATGTCATATGGCGTCCTCCCGCACATGCGCAGGTGGCGCTCCTGCAGAGACGCGCAGCGGCGCGATCTGTCACCGGCTGTGTACCTCGGACGCGGCCGATGACAGATCTGAGTATCGGCCCCCGTTGCTGGTACCATGTGACCTGCTGTGACCAATCACAGCAGGTCACATGACAGTTGTATACAATGGATGGCTTCATTCATGCCATCCATTGTATACTAGTGTCTAGCTGTGAATGGTCACAGCAGGTCACATGCACATGTCATGTGATTAGCTGTGGCCAAATCACAGCTAAGCACAAAAAAAAACCCTGAATGAATCGATGTCATTCAGGTAAATGCTTGCTTATAGCAAAGTAATTCTTTGCTATAAGCAAATTGTGTAAAAAAAAAAATATATATATACTGATCACATTTAGCATTTGACATAGCAGCTCACAAGCTCTTTTTTTTTTTATTTTATGTGAAAGGTTTTGCTGTGGGATCTACTGCCCGGCACAATGCTGTCAAATGAACGTGTTGCAGACAAAAAGGGGTGTAAAAAAAATGCATAGCAATTCGCCCAGTGAAAATGCATGTACAGTACATTCATTATGTGTGAATAGGGCAAGAATAAAAAAAATTATTAGGGTATTTCCCATGCTGGTCGAATGTTTGGAACACGCTGCATTTTGCCACTAGATATTGGTAAGTAACATAAGGATTTTCTATGAAAATCTCCCAGAGGACGTGATCCAGACTGGTGTTTTTTGTGACGGGTGCAGACTGGTGTTTCCAGTTAGCTGTGGCAATGATAGGCTGATAAGATCCATAGCTGTTCGCATGTAATCACATATGGCTTGATTACCTGAGGTTAAGGACAGATGAGTGACCCTGGATGCAAGAGGTCTGTGCGCCGGGACCTTGATCTGTCCTTATAGCCACATACAGTTGTGTTCAAAATAATAGCAGTCAGACATCACTAACCGGATCAATCACTGTTTTTGGTAGAAATGATATTTCTACATGGCAGATAATTTCCTAGCCGGTGTAGTACACTACCCCAATCCATCAGACTGTCACCTACCCTCCTCACCTTTAGGCGCACCCTGAAAACCCATCTCTTCAGGGAAGCCTACCCCACCTTCACCTAACTGCCGATCTCCTACCACTCCATCCCCCCAAGCCACTTCCTCCTGTACCACTACCCCCTCCCTCCTAGATTGTAAGCTTGAAAGAGCAGGGCCCTCGAAACCCTCGTGTATTGTATTGTTACTGTATTGTCTCATGTTCTGTCCTCCACTATAATGTACAGCGCTGAGCAAACTGTTGGCGCTATATAAATACTGTATAATAATAATAGTAGAGTAATAGAAATCCAACAGACCCGACAGTCATGACATGCATGCTGCTGATTCTGTGTCATTGAATCACTCATTGAAAGGGGCGTGTTCAAAATAATAGCCGTGTGGAGTTCTATTAGTGACGTCATTCATTCTTTGATAAACAGGTGGCAATTATTGCCCTTATTTAAGGAAGGAAGGCAGCAAATGTTGGACATGCTGGTTACATTGCATTTCTCTTTGAAATTCTGAGGAAAATGGGTCGTTCCAGACATTGTTCAGAAGAACAGCGTACCGCGATTAAAAAGTTGATTGGGGAGGGGAAAACATATAAAGAAGTGCAGAAAATGATCGGCTGCTCAGCTAAAATGATGGCAAATGCTTTAAAATGGCAACCAAAACCTGAAAGACGAGGAAGAAAGCGAAAAACTACCATTGGAATGGATAGAAGAATAGCCAACATGGGGCGGACTCAGTCAACAATCAGCTCCAGGAAGATGAAAGAAGGTGTGACGTTCCCTGTGAGGACTCAGCCAACAATCAGCTCCAGGAAGATGAAAGAAGGTGTGACGTTCCCTGTGAGGACTGTTACAATTAGAAGATGCCGATGTGAAGCCAAGCTATCTGCAAGAAGTCCCCGCAAAGTCCCACTGTTGGGAAAAAGACGTGTGCTGAAGAGGTTACAATCTGCCAAAGAGCACATTGACTGGCCTAAAGAGAAATGACGCAACATTTTGTGGACTGATGGAAGTAAGATTGTTCTTTTTGGGTCTAGTGGGCGGAGACAGTTTGTCAGACGACCCCCAAACACTGAATTCAAGCCACAGTACACTGTGAAGACCGTGAAGCATGGTGGTGCAAGCATCATGATATGGGGATGTTTCTCATACTACGGTGTTGGGCCTATTTATCACATACCAGGGATCATGGATCAGTTTGAATCCATCAGAATACTTGAAGAGGTCATGCTGCCTTATGCTGAAGAGGAAATGGCCTTGAAATGGGTGTTCCAACAAGACAACGACCCCAAACACACCAGTAAATGTGCAACATCTTGGTTCCAGACCAACAAGATGGACGTTATGGAGTGGCCAGCCCAATCCCCGGATCTTCATCCAATAGAAAACTTGTGGGGTGACATCAAAAATGCCGTTTCTGAGGCCAAACCAAGAAATAGAGAAGAACTGTGGAATGTGGTCCAATCATCCTGGGCTGGAATACCTGATCACAGGGGCCAGAAGTTGGGGGACTCCATGCAACACAGATGTACAGCAGTTCTCAGAAACAGTGCGACTACAACCAAATATTCATGAAGTCATTCAAAGGAAAGCAAAATCTTCAAACATTTCTCAGTTTATATAGTGAATGTTTGAGTTTGTAAAGAAGAATACAAACACGGCCATTTTTTTGAACCGTCTAATATTCACTTTTCTTCCATTTTTTTTAGAGGAACAACACAAATTTGATGTATTTTTCTTCCTGTTGTGATTTGGAATAGAATGTGTCGTGTTCCCAATGCATTTGTGTGGATGGAAATAAAAGGATTAGAAGGATTTGCAGCTTTAGTCACTTTTTTCATCACACGGATATTATTTTGAACACAATTGTATATCTCAGACAGCGGACAGGATGGCAGGAATACAGAGACAACGACAAGGAACACGTCTGGGTGAGGTCTATGTACTCCGCGTCATAATAAATATCTCATTAACCTGGCCTGGCTTTATTTCATGAACCGGAGGATTTGTTTTTCATTTTTTCAGCTTCCCGTTTGCGCCGCACTTGTTTCCTACACACATGTATCCAGCTACACGAGCCGCTGGGCATACGCTTTCAATCATTTTACATAATGTTCCAGGCATGTTTGCCTCTTATTTCTTTGCAGTAAAAAAAGGAAAGATTCCCCCTGAGATTGTAGTCAGAACATGCGTCTCGAGAGCCTCACGTGGCAGCTCCATTCCCAGGATGAAGTAAGCAGTGTTAGGCTGACTGAGGAGCTCAGTACGGTTCTTACACAGAAAATGATAAAGCGGAATTAAACTTCTTCATAAAAAAAAAAATGATAAAAATGTCCCTGGGGGGCTTTGTGCCATAACACACCAGTATGCAACGCATACATTATGGCGGATGTACCTGCCAAGCGATCCCCTGCGGCGCTGCAGTGTCAGCATTCTTGGCTGTTATGGATGCTTCTATCTTCTCCCAGTCTTCCTTCCAGGTTCGGACTCTTCGGACGCAATGACATCACTCCTGCGCATGGGAGTCGCAGCGTCATGGCACAGAGCAGTGCAGTAAATGTATGCTGGGCTGCGTATGTGCGACTCAAGGTACGTAGACACTGGAAGGCAGGCTTTACCCTCCCTGGCGGTAATCCTGAGTGTGGCTTGGGGTTAATTCACAGTACCAAAAGCGGTAACCCCGAGCAACACTCAGGATTACACTGTAGTGTTTCTCCTGCGATCCCGATCCTTACCTTGTCCTGCGATCCCCCAATCCTTACCTTGTCCTGCGATCCCCCAATCCTTACCTTCTCCTTCGATCCCCCGATCCTTACCTTCTCCTGCGATTCCCCGATCCTTACCTTCTCCTGCGATTCCCCGATCCTTACCTTCTCCTGCGATTCCCCGATCCTTACCTTGCCCCTGCGATTCCCCGATCCTTACCTTCTCCTGCGATTCCCCAATCCTTACCTTCTCCTGCGATCCCCCGATCCTTACCTTGTCCTGCGATCCCTCGATCCTTACCTTGTCCTGCGATCCCCCGCTCTTTACCTTGTCCTGCGATCCCCCGATCCTTACCTTGTCCTGCGATCCCCCGATCCTTACCTTGTCCTGCGATCCCCAATCCTTACCTTGGGGGATCGCAGGACAAGGTAAGGATCGGGGGATCGCAGGACAAAGTAAGGATCGGGGGATCGCAGGACAAGGTAAAGAGCGGGGGATCGCAGGACAAGGTAAAGATTGGGGGATCGCAGGACAAGGTAAAGATTGGGGGATCGCAGGACAAGGTAAGGATCGGGAGGATCGCAGGACAAGGTAAGGATCGGGAGGATCGCAGGACAAGGTAAGGATCGGGAGGATCGCAGGACAAGGTAAGGATCGGGGGGATCACAGGACAAGGTAAGGATCGGGGGGATCGCAGGACAAGGTAAGGATCGGGGGGATCGCAGGACAAGGTAAGGATCGGGGGGATCGCAGGACAAGGTAAGGATCGGGGGATCGCAGGACAAGGTAAGGATCGGGGGATGGCAAGACAACGTAAGGATCGGGGGGATCGCAGGACAAGGTAAGGATCGGGGGATCGCAGGACAAGGTAAGGATCGGGGGGGATGGCAGGACAAGGTAAGGATTGGGGGGATCACAGGACAAGGTAAGGATCGGGGGATGGCAAGACAAGGTAAGGATCGGGGGGATCGCAGGACAAGGAAAGGATCGGGGGATCGCAGGACAAGGTAAGGATCGGGGGGGATGGCAGGACAAGGTAAGGATTGGGGGATCGCAGGACAAGGTAAGGATCGGGGGGGGTCACAGGACAAGGTAAGGATCGGGGGGATCGCAGGACAAGGTAAGGATCGGGGGGGTCACAGGACAAGGTAAGGATCGGGGGATCGCAGGACAAGGTAAGGATCGGGGGATAACAGGACAAGGTAAGGATCGGGGGATCGCAGGTCAAGGTAAGGATCGGGGGATCACAGGACAAGGTAAGGATCGGGGGGGTCACAGGACAAGGTAAGGATCGGGGGGGGTCACAGGACAAGGTAAGGATCGGGGGGATCGCAGGACAAGGTAAGGATCGGGGGATCGCAGGACAAGGTAAGGATTGGGGGATCGCAGGACAAGGTAAGGATTGGGGGATCGCAGGACAAGGTAAGGATCGGGGGATCGCAGGACAAGGTAAGGATCGGGGGGGGGTCACAGGACAAGGTAAGGATGGGGGGGGTCACAGGACAAGGTAAGGATCGGGGGGATCGCAGGACAAGGTAAGGATCGGGGGATCGCAGGACAAGGTAAGGATCGGGGGATCGCAGGACAAGGTAAGGATCGAAGGAAAAACAAAAAAACGACAGGCTGGTTGCACTGAAGTTGACCGATTAGACCAGCCTGCCTGTCGGCGGATCAAAACTTGGATGGTTTTCGATCCATCTCTGGCCAGCTTTACAGTGAATATCTCCTTCTGCCGTTCATGAGATACCGACACCAGCTCTAGCCGTTGAAGTCACCGCACATGCCCAGCGTGCTTTGCGTTCAGGTCGCACTGAGTGTGCCCTGAATACAGAGAGTGCCGTGCTGCCGTTGTGATGTCACTGCGGCCCAGCCATTCAAACGGCCGGAGAGCGCGAACCTTGACGGACGGCCGATTTAAGATGGAGACGCCAGGAGCGGTGACAGCGCAGCGCCGGAGGGCTGTGTTCCGAAGGTATGGTAGGCAGTACGTGCTGGTCAGAGGAGGACTGACAACTCATGGGGCCCCGGGGCAATAGGGGATCATGGGGCCCCTGTGTCCTTGCCCAAACTCAAAAAAGCCTATGAAAAAGGTACCAGGGGCATCTCATGGGGCCCCCTACTGACCCCGGGCCCTCGGGCAGTGCCTGAGTTTCCAAATGGTCAGTCCGCCCCTGGCAGGGGCCATGCCGACCCACGCTCTGTGCATCTCATAGACACAGAGAGGCAGCCTGGGAGCGAACACACATAACGTGGCCCTCAGCGGGCACTCGGGGTGGGCCTGGGGGACCCGAGAAGGATCGGGGCTGCTCTGTGCAAAACCATTACACAGATAAGGTAAGTATAACATGTTTGTTATTTTTTTTTTCTAAAAATGGAACCTTTCCAATCACTATGTAATACAAAAGTAACGATGTAACACTTGGAAACTATGTTGCCTTTTTTTACTACTTATTCTGAATCAAAAGGTTTAACCCCTTCACGCCCGCCGACGCCTCCCGGCCCTTTAAGAGTTTCAGAAGCCGGGAGGCGGGGTTTAGGGTCAGGTGACATGATCAGGAAAGGTCCTGATCGAAAGAGGAGATCAGGACCTTTCCGCGAGTACCGGACGTGTGTGCTGGGAGCGGGCAGGGCGCAATAATAGGACGCAAATGTGCGGCCGCTCGGCTCTAGGCCCAGACACCGGGGAGGACGCACTGAAATTTCGATGGCCGAAAAGTTTCAGCCAAAAAACACCCCTTTCGGCCGTTGGCTGAAATAAAAAAAAACAAAAGCACCAATGCAGGTGCCAGAAAAAAACCCCGCCCCTCACCGCGTAGTTCACAGCCTTATCGATCCGGGCGCTAGGCATAGAGGTGAGTGAAGGAAAGATGGCCGCCACTCATCTCTATGCTTTTGGAGGACCGGAGCGATGTCACTTCCTGTTCCGGCCATTTTTTTTTCTTTTTAAAGCGCTAGATAAATGCTTTTTTTTATCCAATGCGTTACATTGCAGAGGAGAGATGTGAGGTCTTATTGGCCCCAATGTCTCCATAAAGAGGACCTGTCACTAATTATGTCTCATTGTCCCCCCCCATATCTCCCCATAAAGAGGACTTGTCACTAATTATGTCTCTTTGACCCCCCATATCTCTCCATAAAGAGGACCTGTCACAAATTATGTCTCATTGACCCCCCATATCTCTCCATAAAGAGGACCTGTCACTAATTATGTCTCATTGACCCCATATCTCTCCATAAAGAGGACCTGTCACAAATTATGTCTCATTGACCCCCCATATCTCTCCATAAAGAGGACCTGTCACTAATGATGTCTTATTGACCGCATATCTCTCCATAAAGAGGACCTGTCACTAAGTATATCTCATTGATCCCCCATATCTCTCCATAAAGAGGACCTGTCACTAATTATGTCTCATTGTCCCCATATCTCTCCATAAAGAGGACCTGTCACTAATTATGTCTCATTGACCCCACATCTCTCCATAAAGAGGACCTGTCACTAATTATGTCTCATTGACCCCATATCTCTCCATAAAGAGGACCTGTCACTAATTATGTCTCATTGTCCCCATATCTCTCCATAAAGAGGACCTGTCACTAATTATATCTCATTGACCCATATCTCTCCATAAAGAGGACCTGTCACTAATTATGTCTCATTGACCCCCCATATCTCTCCATAAAGAGGAGCCGTCACTAATTATGTCTCATTGACCCCATATCTCTCCATAAAGAGGACCTGTCACTAATTATATCTCATTGACCCCCCATATCTCCCCATAAAGAGGACCTGTCACTAATTATATCTCATTGACCCATATCTCTCCATAAAGAGGACCTGTCACTAATTATGTCTCATTGACCCCCCCATATCTCTCCATAAAGAGGACCCGTCACTAATTATGTCTCATTGTCCCCATATCTCTCCATAAAGAGGACCTGTCACTAATTATGTCTCATTGACCCCCCATATCTCTCCATAAAGAGGACCTGTCACTAATTATGTCTCGTTGACCCCCCATATCTCTCCATAAAGAGGACCTGTCACTAATTATGTCTCATTGACCCCCCCATATCTCTCCATAAAGAGGACCTGTCACTAATTATGTCTCATTGACCCCCCATATCTCTCCATAAAGAGGACCTGTCACTAATTATGTCTCATTGACCCCCCATATCTCTCCATGCATTTCTTGTGATAAGAATAAAAGTCATTAAAATTTTTTTAATGAACGCATTCGTAGGCCACGTCCACATATGTAAACAATGTTCAAACCACACACGCGAGGTATCGCCACGAACGTCGGAGCGAGAGCAATAATTCTGGCACTCGACCTACTCTGTAACTTCACACTGCTGACCTGGAGACATTTTTAAAGCATCACCCATGGAGGTTTTTAAGTACCGCAGTTTCACGCCATTCCTCGAGCGTGCGCACATTAAAAGCGTGACATGGTGGATATCTATTTACTCGCCGTAACATCCTCTATCATATTTTAGATGTGGTTCATATTGTTTTTTTTTAATCATGTTTTTTTCCAAAAAAAATATATATTCATTTTTAAAAACTGCGCATTTGTTTTCAGCGCACCACTAGTTTAAATGACAGACATATATCCAGCATAGTCGTTCAATCATTATTTGGTTGCCTGGCTATATTTATCTATTTCAGGTACTTATGTGCACAGCCATCCCGAGCAGTGTGCCTGAGCTGACAGGCAGTCTACCGCTCTGACGGCGAATGCTGGTAATCACCGGGCGCCAGTGGCTAATCACCAGCCGGGACCCGGTGATTGACATCCTCGGTCGTGCACCCCCTACCCGGAAATGAAAACACGTATATATACACGCGTGATTTTGTGCACTTGTGCCACCGTGTAGCAGTATATCTACTATACGGCGGCAGGTAAACGATTAAACTGCCACCTACATTATTATTATTAATATAATACAGGAATTATGGCGCCAACAATTTGCTCAGCGCTTTACAATATAACGGGAGACAATACAGCAACAATATAGTTCAATACAAGAGGGATAGGAGGCCCTGCTCCTGGGAGCTTACTATCTAAGAGGGAGGGGCTAGTGGTACAAAAGGTAGAAGACGTCATAGATGACGAAACGCGCTGGAAAGAGTCAGAATGCGTGACGTCAGCACATACCGGAGTGCGGCGGCCATCTTGTTGGTTAGAAACTTACCATTTGGTTATATGGTGACATGCTGTATTAAGTATATCCTGATGTACGTATAACACTACGTTGTAAGGGAATAAATCCTGCTTATTATACCCCATGAGGATTCTTTTGCTTTTTGGATGATTTTGTCCTCTTTGACTCGTTGTTTTAGGTTTATATTTGGCAATTTATCTGAAGTATTATTATTATACAGGATTTATGGCGCCAACAGTTTGCTCAGCGCTTTACAATATAAAGGGAGACAATACAGTAACAATACAGATCAATACAAGAGGGATAGGAGGGCCCTGATCCTGGGAGCTTACAATCTAGGAAGTATCAATTTGGGAGCTTATGCCTTGAGTTGGGAATCCAGTGAGAGTGATCCTATTGGCGTCCATTTTTATCCAGTGTATGGAGTGCACCGTATCCCGTCAAAGTCAGCAACAACGCAGTTTATTATCCTAATTTGGTATCCGTACTCTGCTTTTCTTGACCGTCACTTACCTGGGGGGGTCATATATGTTTGGTAAGCGGACGTATTTTTTGAGGTGCTGGTGATGGTGGATCCACAAGAAAGTTTATTTATATATATATTTTTTTATTTTTTTTGTTTGTTTTTTTTTTGTTTTTTTTTGGGAATCACAATTTTTTCTGGAATGATTTGAACTTTCATTTTACACTAAAGACTTTTTGTTTGTTATATTTTTTTTTTTTTTGCACATTATTTGACAATTTATATTATATTACTATATTATTATATTATTATATTACAATTTTTCATGTATTATTTTTTATGGTTATTAGTACTTTTGAATGTATAGCGCTGCATTTTTTTGTTTATTAGTTTTATGTATGGACACCCGCGATACTGTGCTGGCTGCTTCCATTCTATATTGAGTGGTATTGAATGGCATGTAGCGCGGAAAACCACTCGGCCTGCCGGCAGTCTTTGTGCAGCCTGCCGTGTCCGGGGCTGGGTCTGCCAAGTGTTGGGCAGAATGGAGGAGGGGGGAATGCGCTCCCACACTGGGCCAATAGTGTGTCAGGCAGAGGAAGTATTGTCCTGGCCCGATGTTATTGGGAAGAGAGAGCGGCATGGGAATAGGTAAGCAGGTAAGTAAACAGTGGCCTCTGACCACCAATTTGGGGATTAACAGCGCTGCCACTGACCACCAATGCTGGGGGTTATTATTGCATCCACTGCTACCAATGCTGGATTATTATTGTATCCACTACCACCAATGCTGGGGGTTATTATTGCATCCACTGCCACCAATGCTGGGGGTTATTATTGCATCCACTGCCACCAATGCTGGCGGTTATTATTGCATCCACTGCCACCAATGCTGGGGGTTATTATTGCATCCACTGCCACCAATGCTGGGGGTTATTATTGCATCCACTGCCACCAATGCTGGGGGTTATTGCATCCACTGCCACTAATGTTGGGGGTTATTGTTGCATCCACTGCTACCAATGCTGGGATTATTATTGCATCCACTGCCACCAATGCTGGCGGTTATTATTGTATCCACTGCCACCAATGTTGTGGGTTAATATTGCATCCACTGCCACCAATGCTGGAGTTTATTATTGCATCCACTGCCACCCATGCTGGGGGTATTTATACATCCACAGCCACCAATGCTGGGGGTTATTACTGCATCCACTGCCACCAATGCTGGGGGTATTTATACATCCACTGCCACTAATGCTGGGTGTTATTATTGTGGCCACTGCCACCAATGCTGGGGGTTATTACTGCATCCACTGCCACCAATGCTGGGGGTATTTATACATCCACTGCCACTAATGCTGGGATTATTATTGCATCCACTGCCTCTAATGCTGGAAGGTTTATTACATCCACTGCCACTAATGCTGGGGGTAATTATTGCAGCCACTGCCACCAATGCTGGGGGTTATTATTGCATCCACAGCTACCAATGCTGGGATTATTATTGCATCCACTGCCACTAATGCTGGGAGGTTTAATACATCTACTGCCACCAATGCTGGGGGCTATTATTGCATACATTGCCACCAATGTTGGGGGTTATTACTGCATCCACTGCCACCAATACTGGGATTATTATTGTATCCACTGCTACCAATGCTGGGGGTTATTGCATCCACTGCCACTAATGCTGCGATTATTATTGTATCCACTGCCACCAATGCTGGGATTATTATTGCATCCACTGCCACCAATGCTGGGGGTTATTATTGCATCCACTGCCACCAATGCTGGGGGTTATTATTGCATCCACTGCCACCAATGCTGGGGGTTATTATTGTATCCACTGCTACCAAATGCTGGGATTATTATTGTATCCACTGCCACCAATGCTGGGGGTTAATATTGCATCCACTGCCACCAATGCTGGAGTTTATTATTGCATCCACTGCCACCAATGTTGTGGGTTAATATTGCATCCACTGCCACCAATGCTGGAGTTTATTATTGCATCCACTGCCACCAATGCTGGGGGTATTTATACATGCACAGCCACCAATGCTGGGGGTATTACTGCATCCACTGACACCAATGCTGGGGGTTATTATTGCATCCACTGCCACCAATACTGGGGGTTATTATTGCATACACTGCCACCAATGCTGGGATTATTATTGTATCCACTGCCACTAATGCTGGGGGTTATTATTGCATCCACTGCCACCAATGCTGGGGGTTATTATTGCATCCGCTGCCACCAATGCTGGGATTATTATTGTATCCACTGCCACCAATGCTGGGGGTTATTATTGTATCCACTGCTACCAATGCTGGGGGTTATTATTGCATCCACTGCCACCAATGCTGGGGGTTATTATTGCATCCACTGCCACCAATGCTGGGGGTTATTATTGCATCCACTGCTACCAATGCTGGGGGTTATTATTGCATCCACTGCCACCAATGCTGGGGGTTATTATTGCATCCACTGCTACCAATGCTGGGGGTTATTATTGCATCCGCTGCCACCAATGCTGGGGGTTATTATTGCATCCACTGCCACCAATGCTGGGGGTTATTATTGCATCCACTGCTACCAATGCTGGGGGTTATTATTACAGCCACTAACACCAATGACAGAGCTAAATTTATCTCTTTCGTGTGCAATGCAATAATAAAATACAGCGAGATTGACGTTTTCTCAGGTTGTTGACATGCATTACGGCTGCCTAACTCAATGCAAGCACACTTGATTAACACGAGCTCCTGTCGTGTGGCCCTCTGGAGTTGTTGGGGGCCGTTTGAGAGGCCTTTTATCATTTTCAAGTAGATCGCGACTGGTCTAAACCCAATGGCAAGAGAAATAAATATATAAATAAATACACAAAGTATATCTCCGGACACGTTTCGTACAATTCTCTGGGATTTTTGCAAAACTGTCTAAATAGTTTTTTTTGCCGAAAAATGTTTTACTCTATGTATACTGTATACAGCTGATGACACACATACGTAATTCAGCACGCCCATTAAGCGCACCTCTTAGTGCGTTTAATAGTTCGTCCTGGGTCTCTCTCCTCATTGGCTAAGACTCAGCAATGGGGGGGGGGGGGGCTGAGCCATGTTCTGTATGTCCCATAGACACACAGAGGCAGCTCAGGAGTGAGCACACACATGAGTGCCCCCAAAGCAATCAGCTTGTTCTAGGGGGCACTGTGCAGGAGGAAGGGGCCGGAAGTGCTGGTGGGGGACTGGGGCTGCTCTGTGTAAAACCATTACACAGAGCAGGTAAGTATCATCTTTTTATTATTTAAAAAAAAAAGAAACCTTTAAGAGCACTTTAACCTCTTCGCGCCGACGCCCCCCGGCCCTTTAAGAGTTTCAGAAGCCGGGAGGCAGGCGGGGTTTTAGGGTCATGTGACCACCGTGATTCGCCATCACATGATCGGAAAAGGTCCTGATCAAAAGGGGAGATCAGGACCTTTCTGTGAGTCACGGACATATGTGCTGGGAGCGCGCAGGGCGCGTGCTCTCAGCACGTACGTATTTTTTAATTGCACGCAAATACGCGGCCGCTCGGTGTCAAGGCCCAGATGCTGAGAGGCCGTATATTTGCGTGCGCTCAAAAATATACCGCATACACCCCAAATTTTACCAAATACACCCAAAAATATACTGAATACACCCAAAATTATATCGAATACACCCAAAATTATACCGCATACACCCAAAAATATACCGCATACACCCAAAAATATACAGAATACACCCAAAAATATACCGAATACACCCTAAAATATACCAAATACACCCAAAATTATACCGAATACACCCTAAAATATACCAAATACACCCAAAATTGTACCGAATACACCCAAAAATATACCAAACACACCCAAAATTATACTGAATACACCCAAAAATATACAGCATACACCCAAAAATATACCGCATACACCCAAAAATATACCGAATACACCCTAAAATATACCGCATTCACCCGAAATTATACCGAATACACCCTAAAATATACCAAATACACCCAAAATTATACCGAATACACCCTAAAATATACCAAATACACCCAAAATTGTACCGAATACACCCAAAAATATACCACATACACCCAAAATTATACAGAATACACCCAAAATTATACCGAATACACCCAAAAATATACCAAATACACCCAAAATTATACCGAATACACACAAAAATATACCAAATACACCCAAAATTATACAGAATACACACAAAAATATACCAAATACACCCAAAATTATACCAAATACACCCAAAATTATACAGAATACACACAAAAATATACCAAATACACCCTAAAATATACCGCATTCACCCGAAATTATACCGAATACACCCTAAAATATACCAAATACACCCAAAATTATACCGAATACACCCTAAAATATACCAAATACACCCAAAATTGTACCGAATACACCCAAAAATATACCACATACACCCAAAATTATACAGAATACACACAAAAATATACCAAATACACCCAAAATTATACCAAATACACCCAAAATTATACAGAATACACACAAAAATATACCAAATACACCCAAAATTATACAGAATACACACAAAAATATACCAAATACACCCAAAATTATACAGAATACACCCAAAAATATACTGCATACACCCAAAATTATACCAAATACACCCAAAAATGTACCAAATACACCCAGAATTATACCGAATACACCCAAAAATATACTGCATACACCCAAAATTATATTGAATACACCCAAAAATATACCACATATACCCCAAAATATACTGAATACACCCAAAAATATACCAAATACACCCAAAATTATACCGAATACACTCAGAATTATACCGAATACACCCAAAATTATACTGAATACACCCAAAAATATACCGAATACACCCAAAAATATCCCGAATACAGCCAAAAATATCCCAAATACACCTAAAAAATATACCGAATACACCCAAAAATATACCGAGTACACCCAGACACGGAGAGGCCGCATATTTGTGTGCGCTCGGCCTCAAAGGGTTAATGTAGGTTTCTCCTGGATACGTTTGGTACCCTATGAAGTCATTTCTGTACATCCAAAGGTCACCTCACACAGGTATACGCTATATACACTGGTGTTTACAACGCCTAAGGCCGGCCATACATGGATCGATATTCGACCCAATTTTTCGTCCAAAAATCAGACCTAAGAATAATCGGCCGATTTTTGCTCTGTTAGTGGGGTCAATGGCACCGGACGATTTTCATGCTTTCTCCTCTTTTCGGGGATCGGGCATGTTGGAAAATTTGTGAAAAACTATTGATTTTTGACTCAACGACGGTAAAATCGTACGATCGTTTTTTAGAAAAGAATATGCGCGCGAGCCGTGACCTGGAAGGAACGGAAGTTTCGCCTGTTAAATGGGGTGAACTTTATGACTCGGTCGGCCAATTTTCACTCTGTTAGTGGGGTCAATGGCACCGGAAGATTTTCAAAATCAATAATGGCATCCCATCAGATTACTGAGCGAATGACGTTTCTGGACGAAAAATCGTTCGGAATTCAAACCATGTATGGCCTGCATAAGTCATCCGTTTTTGCTGTAAAGGCCTTGGGCAAAAGCATGGGGTATGGTGGTGATCAGGACGCTGGTATGGGGTATGGCGGTGATAAGGACGCTGGTATGGGGTATGGCGGTGATCAGGACGCTGGTATGGGGTATGGCGGTGATCAGGATGCTGGTATGGGGTATGGGGGTGATCAGGATGCTGGTATGGGGTATGGAGGTGATCAGGATGCTGGTATGGGGTATGGGGGTGATCAGGATGCTGGTATGGGGTATGGGGGTGATCAGGATGCTGGTATGGGGTATGGAGGTGATCAGGATGCTGGTATGGGGTATGGGGGTGATCAGGATGCTGGTATGGGGTATGGCGGTGATCAGGATGCTGGTATGGGGTATGGGGGTGATCAGGACGCTGGTATGGGGTATGGGGGTGATCAGGATGCTGGTATGGGGTATGGGGGTGATCAGGATGCTGGTATGGGGTATGGAGGTGATCAGGATGCTGGTATGGGGTATGGGGGTGATCAGGATGCTGGTATGGGGTATGGGGGTGATCGGGATGCTGGTATGGGGTATGGGGGTGATCAGGATGCTGGTATGGGGTATGGAGGTGATCAGGATGCTGGTATGGGGTATGGCAGTGATCGGGACGCTGGTATGGGGTATGGAGGTGATCAGGATGCTGGTATGGGGCATCACGGTGATCAGGATATTGTATGGGGTATGGCGGTGATCAGGACTCTGGTATGGGGTATGGCGGTGATCAGGACGCTGGTATGGGGTATGGTGGTGATCAGGACCCTGGTATGGGGTATGGGGGTGATAAGGACGCTGGTATGGGGTATGGCGGTGATCAGGATGCTGGTATGGGGTATGGCGGTGATCAGGACGCTGGTATGGGGTATGGCGGTGATCAGGACGCTGGTATGGGGTATGGCGGTGATCAGGACGCTGGTATGGGGTATGGTGGTGATCAGGATGCTGGTATGGGGTATGGCGGTGATCAGGACGCTGGTATGGGGTATGGCGGTGATCAGGATGCTGGTATGGGGTATGGAGGTGATCAGGACGCTGGTATGGGGTATGGTGGTGATCAGGACGCTGGTATGGGGTATGGCGGTGATCAGGACGCTGGTATGGGGTATGGCGGTGATCAGGACGCTGGTATGGGGTATGGCGGTGATCAGGATGCTGGTATGGGGCATCACGGTGATCAGGATATTGGTATGGGGTATGGTGGTGATCAGGATGCTGGTATGGTGTATGGTGGTGATCAGGACGCTGGTATGGGGTATGGTGGTGATCAGGACGCTGGTATGGGGTATGGTGGTGATCAGGACGCTGGTATGGGGCATCACGGTGATCAGGATGCTGGTATGGTGTATGGCGGTGATCAGGGCCCTCGGGCAGTGCCTGAGTTTCCAAATGCTCAATCCGCCCCTGGTTGGTGTCAACTTAGCAACTGTGCTGAAAAAAACGAATATTTCCAGCTATAAAAAAAAAATAAAATTGGCCGCTAAAATCGCTAAAATCTGGTCAGATCTCTAAAAACTAGCCATGCTGTGTAAATTTCAAAGGACTGACTTACCCCGTGGCAGGTGGGGCACTTTTTATGACAACATAAAATAAAAAAAACTTGGGAGCTGATTGGTTACCAGCACCAGATTTTCACACTCTCCGGTTTTAGTCAATCAACCGCCCCCCCCCCCCCCCCCCCCCCCCGCCGATATGTAATAATAATTGCTTCCGAAAGAATAAAAATCTCATTACCTTGCAGACATGGAACTGCTCGGAGGTCAGGCTCTCCTGTATTTCCGTTTCTCTGGGGGACAAGACAGATCCGAGCGATCCGGACGGATAAAGCGAACAACCTCCGCCTGATCCGCCGCCGATTCCAGCACCTCCACCTACCGGCGACGAGGCAGTAAAACCGTCCAAAACTTTGAAGATCTTCTTCATCCTCGTAAGCTGAGCCCCAATGTGCATTCCCTCGAGGAAAATGGGAGTCAATTCCAAATGACTTTAGAGGTACAGAAAAAAGGCACGAAAAAAAAAACAAAAAACCACGACTACGTGTGATTGCAGGAAACCATCGTTGAGTCGTTTTTTTTTTGGGTTGCTATAATTTGGGGGAATAAAGATATACAGTTCTAAGCAAGGAAGTAAAATTCGATGCCGGGTCTTTTATAGAAAGATCTCCGGATAACTTGCCGACGACTGTCCCGGCTCTTCCGGTGCTCCTCGCTTGTTCTGCGTCACGGGCAACGCGTGTACGGAACGCTTCTGTATACACGGTTCCAGCCCAAGTCCTTCCGGCATCTAGAGGCGTTCTCGTATATTCCGGGATTTAAGTGTCATTTTTTTTTTTTGTATCGATAAATTGATAAATACGGATACGAATGTACTATTTCCCGTTACAATGTATCTTCCGTGCAACATTTATCCCGTGTTCTTCTTCCATCTTGGCATCCTAACTTGTGAAATGTCGTTTGAACCCGTTAGCTTCTTTAAATGTTTTCAAACGCTTTGGGGCCCGCAAAGCGTTGATAGCGCATGAACTCTACGCATGGCCTATACCTCCAAACAACCCCCCACCCCCCCCCACCCCCGCCAAACCAGATCTCTAAATGCCGAGAGGACGCTAGCAGGAGTAGTCTGGAGCTGGATGGCTCGATCTGTTATTCTACACAGCGGCGCCTGCTTGATGATGATGCCGAAAACTGTGAATCCGACCCCTTGTCACCATTTACAAGAGTCTGGCGTTCCTGCTCCTAGTGGCTGCTTGGCCAAATAAAACCTGATTCCCCATTGTTCTTAAAGGAACGGAGTTTCTTGCCGGAGGCTGCGTTCGATGCGTCAGCATCCTCTAGAAGAAGCAGCCTAGACAGCCCTGAAATCGTTGAGGATGAATCTGTAATAGATTTCTCAGTAGGGGGTGGGGGTGGGGGGGGGGATTCGGTGACTAGATGTTCTAATAAAGAACCTATTACGGAAAATACGCTGCAGACTACAGCGACGGTCCGGAGCCCTGAGGATGAATACGGAGGCCAAGTCCTCCTATGGACAGCTCCTGACCCTCCAGCGTCCTCTGCAAAAAATCCAAGCAGGGCTGGAGCCGGTCGTTCAGTCTCTTATCCCAGTATCCAGGACCGGCTATGGGGTGGGGGAGGGGGGCGGGGGGGGGGGGGGGACACAGATCCTGTTCACCAATCAGCTTTTGGAGAAGGTCTTCTAATGTCTTTGGGCTGCAACAGAGCACAGTCCACCGATGGATGAGAAGCCAGAAGAATATGTAGCAGGATCCGGCGGCACCAAAGTCCAGCACTTACACCTCGATCCCCCGACCCAGACAGCAGGCGCTAGGAACCAAGATTACTAGATCCAGAGGTCAGGAGAAGATCTATAGAAGTCCGGCACCAACAAGTCCCCTGGTAGAGGAACGGATCCTCCTGTTCTCTTGTACCTGAACCTCAATACTGGCCCAGGGACCGGGAGCTGGTAGACAAGGGGTCCAGGAGGATGATAAATTCTGCAATCGGTCCACCAAAGCCCAGAAGCCCTCAGCAGTGATCCATGGATCAGGAGCAAGTCTATGGAAGTCCAGCAGCAGCCCGCTAGGTTCTTCAAGAAGGTTCCGAAGACCAGGAGCAGAGTGCTTAACGTCTTTCACAGCAGTCCACAGTTCAGGACAGATCCAATGACTGAAGACGGAGGTCAGAGCCTTCGCGATTGATCCATACACCGGGGGGGGGGGAGGATGAGCTACAGGAACCCAGCAGGTGATAGCGAGCCAAGTCTAGTGCCTTCTACGGTGACCGGGAGCAGCCCGGGGGGACAAGCAGTTCCTACAGTCCCCAGGACAGTGAGGGCCACTCAGGACAGGCCCAGATTCCCTCTTTTCTTCGCAGTATGGATGGTTCTGGACCCTTTACAGCAGTGCAGCAGACCCCCAGGAAGGGCAGATCCCCAAGTTTCCCCTCAGCAGTAAAGCTGATCCCTTAGTCCCCTCTCAGTAGGGCAGCAGACCCCCAGGAAGGGCAGCAGTTGCCCCAGTCCCCCCTCAGTGATAAGGCAGACCCCCTAGTCCCTTTTCAACAGACCCCCAGGAAGGGCAGATGATCCCCAGTTTCCTCTCAGCAGAGAAGCTGATCCCTCAGTCCCCTCTCAGTAGTGCAGCAGACCCCCAGAAAAGGCAGCAGTTGCCCCAGTCCCCCCTCAGTAAAATGGCAGGAAAAACCCCCAGGAAGGGCAGAAGATCCCCAAGTTTCCTCTCAGTAGCACAGCAGACCTTTAGGGACAGCCTCAGTCTCCCTTCAGTACTGAATAAAACCCCCCGAGGAAGAGCACCAGTTGCCCCAGCCTCCCCTCAGTAGTGAAGATGACCCCAGGAAGAGCAGCAGTTGCTCCAGGCTCCCTTCAGTAGTTCAGCAGACCCAGGGGCAGCAGCAGATGCCCCAGTCACCCCTCCCCCAGTAGTGAAGTAGACCGTCAGGAAGGGCAGCAGTTGCCCCGGGCTCCTTCCAGTAATGAAACAGACCCCCAGGAAGGGCAGCAGTTTCCCCACGTTCCCCCCCGTAGTGAAACAGACCCCCAGGAAGGGCAGTAGATCCCCCAGTCACCCCCCCTAGTGAAGCAGACCCCCAGGAAGGGCAGAAGATCCCCCAGTCACCCCCACTAGTGAAACAGACCCCCAGGAAGGGCAGAAGATCCCCCAGTCACCCCCCCTAGTGAAGCAAACCCCCAGGAAGGGCAGTAGATCCCCCAGTCACCCCCCCCCCCCCTAGTGAAGCAAACCCCCAGGAAGGGCAGTAAATCCCCCAATATTGACAAAGACCCCCAGGAAGGACAGTAGATCCCCCAGTCACCCCCCAGTAGTGAAGAAGACCCCCAGGAAGGGAAGCAGATCCCCCAGTCACCCCCCAGTAATGAAGAAGACCCCCAGGAACCCCTTAGTAGTGCAGCAGTTGCCCCAGGGACCCCTTAGTAGTGCAGCAGTTGCCCCAGGGACCCTCCGTGGTGAAGCAGACCCTCCCGTCTCCCCCTCACAGTTCCCAGCAGGCACAGAGCCCCTTCCTTCCCCCCTCTGTGCGGTAACGACCGGCTCTGTGAGGTGAACGGCTTGGTGTGCTCTCGGCCGGGGATGACGGAAGGTGACAGCAGAGGGTAGGCTCTCCTCTCTCTCTCCCGCCTCTCCCCTCTCCGGATCCCCCCGCCGCTCTGCGAGCTGCTCAGGCTGCTGTCCGAGGTGCTGAGGAGAATGGGCGGGGACTTGGGAGGGGCGGGGAAAGGCGGGGTCGCGTGATGGCTATAAATTATTCACTGCGCTCGCAACACACGCCCCCCTCGACGAATGCCGTTGGACGGCCTCGCTCAACCACCAGCCAATCGAAGGCGACACGTGCCGGGATCAGCGGCACGCCACGCCCCCTACAGCTGCTCGCCCCAAGCTGTGGCAAATTTGCGGCGGAGCCTCTAGTGGCTCGCAGGAAAACGCAAGCGGGGATTGGGTGCCCCATCGGTGATTGACGGCTAAGCTGAGCAATGAGCGCTTCTCCCTGCTTCTGACAGGAATCAAGAAGGGAAGGGGTGTAGAGGAGTCCATATCTATAGGTTGGTATCCCTATATACGATCCGTAGTAGTGTACACATCACACAATCACATGTACAGCCCAGGTAACAATATGATGGTTAATAAAGCCCATTGCTTAACAAGTCATCCAATACAGGCCAATGATAGGGATGAACTGTAATAAATATACCCAAAAATGTAACGCATATACCCAAAAATACCAAATCCATCCAAAAATATACCATACACCCAAAATTATACCAAATACACCCAAAAATACCAAATCCATCCAGAAATATACCAAATACACCCACAATTATACCAAATACACCCAAAAATATACCATACACTCATAAAATATACAGAATACACCCAAAAATACCAAATCCATCCATAAATATACCAAATACACCCAAAATTATACCAAATCCATCCAAAAATATACACAGTACACCCAAAAATACCAAATCCATCCAAAAATATACCAAATACACCCAAAAATATACCATACACCCATAAAATATACAGAATACACCCAAAAATACCAAACCCATCCAAAAATATACCAAATACACCCAAAATTATACCAAATACATCCAAAAATATACAGAGTACATCCACAAATACCAAATGCATCCAAAAATATACAGAATACACCCAAAATTATACAGAATACACCAAAAATATACAGAATATATCCAAAAATATACCGAATACACCCACAATTATACCAAATACACACAAAAATATACAGAATACACCCAAAGATATACAGCATATACCCAAAAATATACCGCATATACCCAAAAACATACCGAATCACCCAAAAATATACACAATACATCCAAAAATATACCAAATACACCCAAAAATATACAGAATACACCCAAAAATATATCGCATATACCCAAAAATATGCCAAATACACCCAAAAATATACAGAATACACCCAAAAATATATCGCATATACCAAAAAATATACCAAATACACCCAAAAATATACCGCATATACCCAAAAATATACAGAATATACCCAAAAATAAAGAAAAATTAAAAAATAGATTTTTTCTGTCACACAAGTTTTACAAGAGGAGCTCAATAGGTGTTACTGAGATTTACCGCCTCAGTCAAAACCCGCTAATATCACCAATTTCCTGGGAAAATCGCTCCATGTATCCCCATTTGTCAGTAAAGATGTCGTATTATTTTATAGAGGCTCCGTTCACATGTGCGGATCTAGTGCCAGGCGGTGAGGAGGCAACATGTGGCCTTCCCGCTGCCCGCCGACCCCGCCACACCACAATCACTTGAAGTAGTGCGATTTCAGAGCTGCAGATCGGTGCCATTTGTAGCTCCGATTTCACTGCAACTTCAATTAACCCCTCGCCTACCGGGCACTTCCACCCCCTTCCTGCCTACAGGGCACTTCTACCCCCTTCCTGCCTACAGGGCACTTCTACCCCCTCCCTGCCTACAGGGCACTTCTACCCCCTTCCTGCCTACCGAGCACTTCTACCCCCTTCCTGCCTACAGGGCACTTCTACCCCCTTCTTGCCTACCGAGCACTTCTACCCCCTTCCTGCCTACAGGGCACTTCTACCCCCTTCCTGCCTACAGGACACTTCTACCCCCTTCCTGCCTACAGGGCACTTCTACCCCCTCCCTGCCTACAGGGCACTTCTACCCCCTTCCTGCCTACCGAGCACTTCTACCCCCTTCCTGCCTACAGGGCACTTCTACCCCCTTCCTGCCTACAGGGCACTTCTACCCCCTTCCTGCCTACCGAGCACTTCTACCCCCTTCCTGTCTACAGGGCACTTCTACCCCCTTCCTGCCTACCGAGCACTTCTACCCCCCTCCTGCCTACAGGGCACTTCTACCCCCTTCCTGCCTACAGGGCACTTCTACCCCCTTCCTGCCTACAGGGCACTTCTACCCCCTTCCTGCCTACCGGGCACTTCTACCCCCTTCCTGCCTACCGGACACTTCTACCCCCTTCCTGTCTACCGGGCACTTCTACCCCCTTCCTGCCTACGGGGCACTTCTACCCCCTTCCTGCCTACCGGGCACTTCTACCCCCTTCCTGCCTACGGGGCACTTCTACCCCCTTCCTGCCTATGGGGCACTTCTACCCCCTTCCTGCATACCGGTCACTTCTACCCCCTTCCTGCCTACCGGACACTTCTACCCCCTTCCTGCCTACAGGGCACTTCTACCCCCTTCCTGCCTACAGGGCACTTCTACCCCCTTCCTGCCCACCGGGCACTTCTACCCCCTTCCTGCCTACCGAGCACTTCTACCCCCTTCCTGCCTACAGGACACTTCTACCCCCTTCCTGCCTACAGGACACTTCTACCCCCTTCCTGCCTACAGAGCACTTCTACCTCCTTCCTGCCTACCGGGTACTTCTACCCCCTTCCTACCTATGGGGCACTTCTATCCCCTTCCTGCCTACCGGGCACTTCTACCCCCTTCCTGCCTACAGGGCACTTCTACCACCTTTCTGCCTATGGGGCACTTCTATCCCCTTCCTGCCTACCGGGTACTTCTACCCCCTTCCTACCTATGGGGCAGTTCTACCCCCTTCCTGCCTACAGGGCACTTCTACCACCTTTCTGCCTACCGGGCACTTCTACCACCTTTCTGCCTACCGGGCACTTCTACCCCCTTCTTGCCCAGGCCAATTTTCAGCTTTCAGCGCTGTTGCGCTTTGAATGACAATTGCGTGGTCATGCAACACTGTACCCATATGACATTTTTATCAGTTGTTTCACACAAATAGAGCTTTCTTTTGGTGGTATGTACTCGCTGCTGGGGGTTTTATTTTTTTGTGCTGTAAACAAAAAAAACAGCAAAAAATTTAAAAAAAAGTTTTTCTTTGTTTCCGTTATAACATTTTTCAAACAGGTAATTTTTCTCCTTCAATGATGTGCGTTGATGAGGCTGCACTGATAGGCAGCACTGTTGGGCACTGATAGGCGGCTCTGATGAGGTGGCATGGATAGGCAGCACTGTTGGGCACTGATGGGCGGCACTGTTGGGCACTGATAGGTGGCACTGATGGGCACTGATAGGCGGCCACTACTGACCACAAGCACAAGGGGGCAAAGTTCCACTGACCACCAGCACAATGAAGCAAAGTTCCATTGACTACCAGCACAAGGGGGCAAAGTTCCACTGACTACCAGCACAAGGGGGCAAAGTTCTACTGACCACAAGCACAAGGGGGCAAAGTTCCACTGACTACCAGCACAAGGGGGCAAAATTCCACTGACCACCAGCACAAGGGGGCAAAGTTCCACTGACCACCAGCACAAGGGGGCAAAGTTCCACTGACCACCAGCACAAGGGGGCAAAGTTCCACTGACCACCAGCACAAAGGGGCAAAGTTCCACTGACCACCAGCATAATGGGGTAAAGTTCCACTGACCACCAGCACAAAGGGGCAAAGTTCCACTGACCACCAGCATAAAGGGGTAAAGTTCCACTGACCACCAGCAGAAGGGGGGGGGGCAAAGTTCTACTGACCACCAGCACAAAGGGGAAAAGTTCTAACCACCAGGACAAGGGAGCAAAGTTCCACTGACCACCAGCACAAAGGGGAAAGGTTCTACTGACCACCAGCACAAGGGGGCAAAGTTCCACTGACCACCCGGACAAGGGGGCAAAGTTCTACTGACCACCAGCACAAGGGGGCCAAGTTCCACTGACCACCAGCACAAGGGGGCCAAGTTCCACTGACCACCAGCACAAGGGGGACAAGTTCCACTGACCACCAGCACAAGCTAAAAGCTTGTGTTAATAAAAACAAATGTATTAAAACTCACAGCCAGTCCAATATATATATCCTTGGCAGCGTGTGACGTCATCGCTTAGCGCCGCTACTCCTTTCCGAGCATTCGCATGGCCCCTATGTGCGCTGTTATCCAATGCTCGGCTGCTGGGGCGACTTGGCTCGTGTGCCGACAGAGAGGGCTCTGCGCGCCCAGTACGGCATGCGTGCCATAGATTCGCCACCACTGAGTTAGACTGTGGATGCCAATATTTCTGGTTCACCCAAAAAGGACCTGATATACGCACTTCAGATTGTGAGGATGCCAAGATGCTGTACAGGGACTGAATACATCCATTAACAATCGATATATAGCTACATTCTATAAACAACTCAATGTTACTTGTGATGGGAGTCACTTTGGGTGGGGGGCCCATGGAACACAGCTCACTTTGGAGAGGTGGGGAGACCCCTGCCTCAGCTCCCCATATCCCTCTTATGTGTAAGTCACCCTGTGCCTGTTAGGGGTACAGGGTGATCTGTCCTAATATTGGGGTGGGGGGTTGTTGACTGTTTAATGCCATGCGGTTGTATCCCATTGTTCTATTGTGTGTCTTGCTTGGGAGCAAACTATTATGGGATGTATGTGTTTATGTGTATTGGCTTGGTGGGGGGTGTCTCCAGCAGCCCTCCCTCCTGATGGGACTGTCTGCTGGTGTGTCTCTTGTTGCTAAGTGTAGATTGCCCCACCCTGTGTCATTATGCAGGGAGGGGGGACTGTCCCCTGTGTGTATAAAAAGCCAGTTCGAGTTTCAAATAAAGAGTTCCATGTTTAGACAGATGGGTGTCGTCTAGTCTTGTTTGGTCAGCGGTAGTGTCCATGGTCGGTGTTCGGACTGAGAAGCGTTATTATAACGGAAGTACCCAAGCGCAGACTGGGGTCGGTTCTGTTACATTACCTATGTAGCTATATGATGATACAACAAAATTTTCGAAAGAATACCGGACATGATGGGCTTAAAAAACAAGTGATACCCAACTGCAAGTTTTAGGGGCTTCTTGACCCCTTTGTCAAGCAGTACCCCTCTGAGCGTCATACATCCAATGTCCCCTGTGTATGCTGTATGACTAAGCCGTTGCGCCTCATTCCTCTGGCTGGCCGTAGTGGGTCATTGGAAATGGGTACCGCTTGACAAAATGGCCAAAACTCCCCCCAAAAATTGCACTTAGGTCCAGGGGTGGACTAATAACTCATGGGGCCCCCCGGGCAATAGGAAATCATGGGGCCCCTGCAGGGGCGGACTGACAACTCATGGGACCCCCGGGCAATAGGGGATCATGGGGCCCCAATGTCAGCAATCCCGGTATGACCAGAGATGTGTGGACTGACACAGGAAAACAGCAGGCTTCAGAAATGATTAAATAATAATAATATTTATTATGAGCTGCACAAAATAAACAAACACAGTGCAAAACAAACCTTAAACTAATAGGTACAGGTGCAGTCAGGGCTGGAGCGGTGGAGTGGTCAGGCAGGCCGGGTCAGGAACAATCAGGCAGAAAGGTACAACGGGAGCAGGCAGAAGAATGGTCAGGAATAGCCGGGGTCAGTGCAGGTGGAGTTCTATCAGAGTCAGAGTCAAGCAGGAGAGTCGAGCAGGCAGGAGACAGGATACAGGAAACAGGGCACATGGGAAACAAACACCAAGGCACTGACTGCAGGTCTGGCCATTCCTTAAATACACCTCCTGAAATCAGCCTCAGGCGATGGCTGATTGCAGGAGTGAGCTTCTGGTTGCTGAAAGCACCCGCTGGCCAGCCCTGGTACTGCAGCCCACAAGGCAGGTGAGTCCCACCACCATTGGCGAGTCCATTCCTGACACCCTGGGGTTTATTTACTAAAGCTGGAGAGTCCAAAATCAGACTTCTTTCTGCATAGAAACCAATCAGCTTCCAGGTTTCATTGCCAAAGCTTCATTGAACAAGCTGAGGTTAGAAGCTGATTGGTTTCTATGCAGAAGGGAGTCTGATTTTGGACTCTCCAGCTTTAGTAAATAAACCCCCCTGTGTCCTTGCCCAAACTCAAAAAAGCCTATGAAAAAGGTACCAGGGGCATCTCATGGGGCTCCCTACTGACCTCGGGCCCTCGGGCAGTGCCCGAGTTTCCAAATGGTCAGTCCGACCCTGGGCCCCTGTGTCCTTGCCCACATTCAAACCACACCCAAAAAAGCCTATGAAAGGTACCAGGGGTATCTCATGGGGCCCCCTACTGACCCTGGGCCCTTGAGCAGTGCCCGAATGGTCATTCCGCCCCTGCTTAGGTCTTGCCCAGTGGCGGACTGACAACTCATGGGGCCCCTGGGCAATAGGGTATCATGGGGCCCCTGTGTCCTTGCCCAAACTCAAAAAAGCCTATGAAAAAGGTACCAGGGGCATCTCATGGGGCCCCCCACTGACCCCAGGCCCTCGGCACTGCCCGAGTTTTCAAATGGTCAGTCTGCCCCTGGGCCCCTGTGTCCTTCCCCACATTCAAACCATACCCAAAAAAAGCCTATGAAAGGTACCAGGGGTATCTCATGGGGCCACCTACTGACCCCGGGCCCTTGGGCAGTGCCCGAATGGTCAGTCCGCCCCTGCTTAGGTCTTGCCTAGTGGCGGACTGACAACTCATGGGGCCCCCGGGCAATAGGGGATCATGGGGCCCCTGTGTCCTTGCCCAAACTCAAAATAGCCTATGAAAAAAGTACCAGGGGCATCTCATGGGGCCCCCTACTGACCCCGGGCCCTCGGGCAGTGCCTGAGTTTCCAAATGGTCAGTCCGCCCCTGGTCTTGCCTCAATTTCTAAACCCAGGGTATTTAGTATTTTTCTGAAAATGCTGTTGTATCATCACATGGCTGCTAATGGCAGCGCATTGAGCACATAGCTTCATATTGATTGCTCAGGAAATACTGTCCTCAATGTTATCTACTCTGTCTAATGATATGAGTCCTGGAATCCTGACGTATTGTACATGGATGCAATTTTGCAACAATGTGTTTTGAATAATGCAGAATGTTGCGAAAGATCATCTATTTGGTGCGCTCATTCGTACTAGACATGTGCGGTTCGTTTCTTTAGAATAGAATAGAAAAGAGTAAAACAGAACAGAATAGAACAGAAAATAAAAGAATATAATGAAATAGAATTGGGAGGATATAATTCACTTAACGCAAGAGATTTTTGGGGACTACTATCTTGAAAGATCTGGGCATATATATTTCATATCACTGCAGAAAAATATAAAAATCTGATGATATTCCATCTAATAAACGCAGCAAAGGGACTGATACCCAAATACTGGCAGGAGGTACCGAAAATAAAAGACTGGATAAAAAGGGTACATTACTTTTACAGGATGGAGGAACTGTATCATATTGAAGAAGACAGATTGGAGAGATTAGAAAAAAAAATTGGGAAAAGTAGGATGGGCTTAACCACTTCCAGTCCGGACACTTTCCCCCCTTCCAGTCCGGACGCTTTCCCCCCCTTCCAGTCCGGACACTTCCCCCCCCTTCCAGTCCGGACACTTTCCCCCCCTTCCAGTCCGGACACTTTCCCCCCCTTCCAGTCCGGACACTTTCCCCCCTTCCAGTCCGGACGCTTTCCCCCCCTTCCAGTCCGGACACTTTCCCCCCTTCCAGTCCGGACGCTTTCCCCCCCTTCCAGTCCGGACGCTTTCCCCCCCTTCCAGTCCGGACACTTTCCCCCCTTCCAGTCCGGACACTTTCCCCCCCTTCCAGTCCGGACGCTTTCCCCCCCTTCCAGTCCGGACACTTCCCCCCCCTTCCAGTCCGGACACTTTCCCCCCCTTCCAGTCCGGACACTTTCCCCCATTCCAGTCCGGACGCTTTCCCCCCCTTCCAGTCCGGACACTTTCCCCCCTTCCAGTCCGGACGCTTTCCCCCCCTTCCAGTCCGGACGCTTTCCCCCCCTTCCAGTCCGGACGCTTTCCCCCCTTCCAGTCCGGACACTTTCCCCCCCTTCCAGTCCGGACGCTTTCCCCCCTTCCAGTCCGGACGCTTTCCCCCCCTTCCAGTCCGGACGCTTTCCCCCCTTCCAGTCCGGACGCTTTCCCCCCCTTCCAGTCCGGACGCTTTACCCCCCATTTCCAGTCCGGACGCTTTCCCCCCTTCCAGTCCGGACGCTTTCCCCCCCTTCCAGTCCGGACGCTTTCCCCCCCTTCCAGTCCGGACACTTCCCCCCCCCCTTCCAGTCTGGACACTTTCCCCCCCTTCCAGTCCGGACACTTTCCCCCCTTCCAGTCCGGACGCTTTCCCCCCCTTCCAGTCCGGACGCTTTCCCCCCACTTCCAGTCCGGATGCTTTCCCCCCCTTCCAGTCCGGACACTTTCCCCCCCCTTCCAGTCCGGACATTTTCTCCCCCCTTCCAGTCCGGACGCTTTCCCCCCTTCCAGTCCGGACACTTCCACCCCCTTCCTGTTCGGACACTTTCACCCCCTTCCAGTCCGGACACTTCCCCCCCCTTCCAGTCCGGACACTTTCCCCCCCTTCCAGTCCGGACACTTTCCCCCCCTTCCAGTCCAGAAACTTTCCCCCCTTCCAGTCCGGACGCTTTCCCCCCTTCCAGTCCGGACACTTTCCCCCCACTTCCAGTCCGGACGCTTTCCCCCCCTTCCAGTTCGGACACTTTCCCCCCCTTCCAGTCCGGACGCTTTCCCCCCCTTCCAGTCCGGACACTTTTACCCCCCCCTTCCAGTCCGGACACTTTCCCCCCCCCTTCCAGTCCAGACACTTTCACCCCCTTCCAGTCCGGACACTTTCACCCCCTTCCAGTCCAGGCCAATTTTCAGCTTTCAGCTCTATCACACTTTCAATGACAATTGTGCGGTCATGCAACACTGTACCCATATGAATTTTTTAGCATTTTTGTTGAAACAGATACAACTTTATTTTGGTGGTATTTATTCACCGCTGGGATTTTAATTTCCTTTTTGTTATCTAAATGAAAAAGTCCAAAAATGTTGAAAAAAAGTGTTTTTCTTATACAATTTTGCAAATAAATAATCTTTCTTGATAAATATTGGCCAAAATGTATTAAGTTATCTTTTTAGTAAAAAAAAAAAAATAACCCAAATTAGTTTATAACCAAAAATGATAATTTAAAAAAAAACATTTTTACATTATTTTATTTTTTAAAATTTTTTTTTTTTTGCCTTTTTTTAACATACTGTTGCCCTAGCAATACATTTTCACCATAGTGACACTGTACTACTTGTGGGGGGTGATGAAGATTTTTTTTTTTTTTACACTGATTGCTTTTATACTCATAAAGGCTGTAAAAGCAATCATTTCTCCTTCTCTCTGGCTGCATTCTTGCAGCCATTGAGAAATACTGTGAGAGCTGTGATTGGTCACAGCTTTTAACATGGTACAAGGCTCTTGTGAATAGCCTTGTACCATGTGATCTCCGTGATCATTCACAGATTTCACACGTAGTAAGCAATGATGTCAGAAGTGACATCTTGCTTACACCTACATATTCATGTGATCACTGATTGGCCAATCAGTGATCACATAATCGGGACCTCACGTAGAGGTCCCGTACAACAATAGGTGTTCCTCTGTGTCCTCCAGACACAGCGGGCACTGGATCGCAGTGCCCTATGCTCACAGGGAGCACGCACAATCCAAAATGGCGAACGCCATTTATGAATGGCAACCCGCCCCTGCACTGGCACCGTCCGGCCGTTTATATACAGCAGCCGGATGGGAAGTGGTTAAAGCTGGCTGCTGAGGGATCTGTTGTCACCTGGGGGATATTTTGTTGCTGAGGGGTCAATGGTTGCTGGGAGGATCTACGGTTAAAGGAGCAGTCTATTGTTGCTGGCTGCTGGAGGGTATATTGATGCTGGCTGTTGTAAGATCTATTGTTACTGGAGAAGGTCTATTTTTGCTGGGGGATATTTTGTTGCTGGAGGTGATCTGTTGTTGCTGGGAGGGTCCGTTGTTGCTGGGAGGGTCCGTTGTTGCTGGGGTGGATCTATTGGTGTTGGCGGATATTTTGTTGCTGGAGGTGATCTGTTGTTGCTGGAGGTGATCTGTTGTTTCTGGGAAGGTCCGTTGTTGCTGGGGTGGATCTATTTTTGCTGGGGGATATTTGTTGCTGGAGGTGATCTGTTGTTGCTGGGAGGGTCCGTTGTTGCTGGGAGGGTCCGTTGTTGCTGGGGTGGATCTATTGGTGTTGGTGGATATTTTGTTGCTGGAGGTGATCTGTTGTTGCTGGAGGTGATCTGTTGTTGCTGGAGGGGGGTCTATTGTTGCTGGCTGCGGGGGGGATCTATTTTAATGTTTTTCTTGTTATCATTAACAAATTTCATACAAATTACTTAACACCACAAAATTATACTTGGTTCTTTATTCTGTAGACTGAGCAGAACTGGGGGGTGATTAAGGGGTTGAATCAAGGGATGGTGCTCAGAGGTGGGTTGGGGGAAGAGTCAAGGGTGCATCTATTCTTTGAGGAACAAAAAAAGCCCAGGATGTCTATATATATTTCCTATATTTTCCAATATAATGGCCACCACTTTTTTGCCATATTTGAGCCATCTAGTTCTGTAAAGTGGATCTTGACATACAGTAAAAAGCAGATTAAAGTCCATTACAAGTTTGTAATTTAACCGTTTGCCGGCCGATGTATGTCTTGTCAGCAAGTGGTTATTACAAGATCATGGCTGTAGCTGGTTCCTGGGCTCTCCTGTTCCTCCAGGAAACCCAAGACCATGGTAAGCAGCCTACAGAGGAGGTGGAAGAACATCCATCCCCCTGTCTCCTACAGAGGAGGTGGAGGAACATTCCTTCCCTCATCTCCTACAGAGGAGGTGGAGGAACATCCATACCCCTGTCTCCTACAGAGGAGGTGGAGGAACATTCTTTCCCTCATCTCCTACAGAGGAGGGGGAGAAACATCCATTCCCCCATCTCCTACAGAGGAGGTGGAAGAACATCCATTCCCCCATCTCCTACAGAGGAGGTGGAAGAACATCCATTCCCCCATCTCCTACAGAGGAGGTGGAGGAACATCCATTCCCTCATCTCCTACAGAGGAGGTGGAAGAACGTCCATTCCCCTGTCTCCTACAGAGGAGGCAGAGGAACATCCATTCCCTCATCTCCTACAGAGGAGGGGGAGGAACATCCATTCCCCCGTCTCCTACAGAGGAGGTGGAAGAACATCCATTCCCTTGTCTCCTACAGAGGAGGTGGAGGAACATCCATTCCCTCGTCTCCTACAGAGGAGGTGGAGGAACATCCATACCCCTGTCTCCTACAGAGGAGGTGGAGGAACATTCCTTCCCTCATCTCCTACAGAGGAGGGGGAGAAACATCCATTCCCCCATCTCCTACAGAGGAGGTGGAAGAACATCCATTCCCCCATCTCCTACAGAGGAGGTGGAAGAACATCCATTCCCCCATCTCCTACAGAGGAGGTGGAGGAACATCCATTCCCTCATCTCCTACAGAGGAGGTGGAAGAACGTCCATTCCCCTGTCTCCTACAGAGGAGGCAGAGGAACATCCATTCCCTCATCTCCTACAGAGGAGGGGGAGGAACATCCATTCCCCCATCTCCTACAGAGGAGGTGGAAGAACATCCATTCCCTTGTCTCCTACAGAGGAGGTGGAGGAACATCCATTCCCTCGTCTCCTACAGAGGAGGTGGAGGAACATCCATACCCCTGTCTCCTACAGAGGAGGTGGAGGAACATTCCTTCCCTCATCTCCTACAGAGGAGGGGGAGAAACATCCATTCCCCCATCTCCTACAGAGGAGGTGGAAGAACATCCATTCCCCCATCTCCTACAGAGGAGGTGGAAGAACATCCATTCCCCCATCTCCTACAGAGGAGGTGGAGGAACATCCATTCCCTCATCTCCTACAGAGGAGGTGGAAGAACGTCCATTCCCCTGTCTCCTACAGAGGAGGCAGAGGAACATCCATTCCCTCATCTCCTACAGAGGAGGGGGAGGAACATCCATTCCCCCATCTCCTACAGAGGAGGTGGAAGAACATCCATTCCCTTGTCTCCTACAGAGGAGGTGGAGGAACATCCATTCCCTCGTCTCCTACAGAAGAGGTGGAGGAACATCCATTCTCTCGTCTCCTACAGAGGAGGTGGAGGAACATCCATTCCCTCGTCTCCTACAGAGGAGGTGGAGTAACATCCATTACCTCTTCTCCTACAGAGGATGTGGAGGAACATGCATTCCCTCATCTCCTCTGTATTGAATGACCTCAGAAGTGATTAAATCTCCACTTCCGGTGTCAGAGCTGTCATTCCCTGGCATTTACAGCAAACTAGACTGATGCAGCTAACCAAGCACAATCTATGCTTGGTTAGTTGCTTTGGAGAGCAGGAGAGACCTTAGGGGTCTAATAGACCCCTGATGTTTCCATAAAGAGGACCTGTCACTGTCCAAAGCTATCACAAGGGGGGCTTTGTATTTCCCGTGTGATTAAAAAGTAATTTAATAATGCAAAAGAGTTAAATACCAACATTTTTTTTTAAACCCTAAAGCATCCATGTCCCCTCCACACATACAAATGTGAGAATAGGTCTGACACACATATGTAAACAGCGAGGTTGTCCAGCAGATGAGGTTGCAAACACTTTAATGCCCATTGTATGGTATTGGGGATCTATATAAATGCATTCATCAAAGATATTATTCACCCACAGGTCGCACTTTTCTATTCTCCTGGCAGTAAGATCACTGTAGACGGATTTTGCTCATCTCTAGCTCAGAACTGACCCCTCTCTCTCCATCTTCTAAATTATTTGGCAATCCTATGTTGTCAGAACATAGCCCCTGACCTCTGACCCCCGGACATAGAGCGGAGTCACGTATGCAGTGTAATATATCCTGTTTATTGTTCCAGGTACACGGCTCAGACACATTTACAGGTGGCACATTGTTATTTATATTTATTTCATGCTGATTCAGAGCTCTGCCGCTGAATATCATTAACATGACGATCGTACACTCGGCGTGAATGATTAAAGAGAAGCTGGGTACGTTTATATTTGATACATTCCCCTGTGTATTAAACAGAAAAAAAGTGCTCGGCTCAGCTATCCAGGGATATCTACGTGCCGTCATATTTATAAATCATTCGCCATTGCGTTCCCTAAATCAGCTCCGCAGTCATTCCACCCAAAACTTGTGTTTCAGTCTTTGATCAATGGAATTAAAGAGACCCTGTCACCTTGCCTATCCAATGTCTGTAAATCCCCTCCAAACTACTGTATCTTATGTACTAACCTCTCCATCACTCCCCCAACACGTCCCTATTGCAGTAGCCACTTACCTTCCCGGCATGGGATGGCATTAATGCTTAGATGGAATGATGATGCCCCTTCTTCCATCTTGTGACAGTACTCAGGCCTTAGCAATTGGTGACAGGTGCTCTTTTAAACCACTTCACAGTCTCTTGCATCTCTTGGGGACTCTAATGGTAAGTTGTTACATGCTTTGTTCCTTCTGAGCGCACCCAACTTACCTTTCCAATGGTACCTGTAATGGAACCGACCCCAGACTGCACTTGGGTACTTCCGTTAGACTACCGCTTCCCCGTCCGAACACCGACAATAGACACCACAGCTGACCAAACAAGACTAGACAACACCAGTCTTGAAGTAAACCAAAGTAGACTATTTTATTTGAACACAGATACAAGATATATACACTCGGGGGGCAAGCCCCCCTCCCTGCATAATGACACAGGGCAAAGAAATCTACATTTAGTAACAAGAGACACACAGGTATTCAAACTTCACACCAGCAAACAGTCCCATCAGGAGGGAGGGCTGCTGGAGACACCCCCCAATAAGGTAATACACTTAAACACATCCCATAATAGTTTGCTCCCAAGCAAGACACACAATAGAACAATGGGATGCAACCACATGGCATTAAACAATCAACAACCCCCCACCCCAATATTAGGACAGATCACCCTGTACCCCTAACAGGCACAGGGTGACTTACACATATGAGGGATATGGGGAGCAGAGACAGGGGTCTCCCCACCTCTCCAAAGTGAGCTGTGTTCCATGGACCCCCCACCCAAAGTGACTCCCTTCACAGTACCTTGCCAAAAATTCTACATGCACCTGTTTGTCGCCTTAGTTAGCCCATTAAAAGTCTTAATGCAATGGCATAACTATGTGTTAATGCGCATGCATAAAGGTGCAAATGGGCCCTTGTTACGGAAACCAACATGACTGGGGCTCCTGGAGGGGCCTGCGGGTCAACCTCCTTCCCACCAACTATGGACCCAGACCCCCTCTTGAGATTACAATGAACTGGTTCCCCAAGAGGATTATATCACTTCACTGGGTACCTGGCTGGCCATGAATAATACCAGCTACCCTTTCCATGCAATACAGCTGGAGGGACTGTTTCTGGGATACCCTTGGCATACTATGCATTGTGTACTATATGCAGGGGGTGAATTTCAGCATACGTGGGGTTAGGAAACTTTCCTTTCTGTTACAGGTTTCCTGGCATCAACTACTGTTTGCTCTAATTAGGTTTAGGTGATAAGCTCTCAATTTGTTTAATCCCCTCCAGAGTCCAGACTGCTAGGTGTCAGGAAGGAATCCATTGTTTTCTCCTGTTTAATTGTTTATTTGTTTATGTAATGTGATCCTAATGGTTAGACAGGAGCTGAATAGTAGCTCAGGGGTTTTTGGAGGAAGGCCTTGGAGGCAAAGGGTGGATCTGAGGAGTGGCTGGCTACACTTTCGAGAGGGGTCCTGGCCAATCTCCAACAAGAAGTTGGTAAGGAGCTGGACACCCAGGCAAAGGGTGGATCTGAGGAGTGGCTGGCTACACTTTTGAGGGGTCCTGGCCAATCCCCAACAGGACATTGGTAAGGGGCTGAACACCCTTAAAAAGTGTTGGAGCCTACTCAGTGGCAGGAGTTTGGGAGAGGAGTCGAGTGGAATAGTGAGAGAGGAATATCTGAGGCTGAGAGCAGGAGGCTGCCAGGAGGCCTGGTGGAATGGGGCCTGCCTGCGAGCCTGGAGCTGGAAAGAAGGAAAGCTTGGAACTCACTGGCCCCCTGAGAGAGGACCACCTGTATGGCAGAGAAGGAGCAGTCCGGTTGATAGGCCTGGTAGCAGCAACCAACCCACAAGCAGTACACAAGAGGATCAGATTGAGTACACCTGCACCCCCTGGGGGAAGGAGCACTCTGGTGGGAAACCAGCTTAGCCCCCTGCTAGTGACTGTTTAGGTATATAAAAGGGACAGGAACCGGATCCCCTTCTCAGAAAAAAAAACCCTCCAGATTGCTGGGTGAAGAGGAGAATTTCATCTAGGGTCTGGGGGGTGCGCTAAGGAGACGCTGGATAGCTCTCCAACAGAGACTGTACTGCTAAAGAGAAGCTTGTGAATAGTTCCAGAAAGTTTGTCCTCAGATGTAGGTTCCCTTGGGCATCCTATACCCCCCTTACCCTATCCCAGTTCTAAATCCCATCAATAAACAACAAAACAAAAGCTCAGGACTGATTTCTGACTTTGAATGCAAGCTTGTGTGAAGAATGCAGACTGCCTGGCTGTGCAGGACTTTAGGGGGACCCAAATCTCTTAGCAACCCCCAAAGGGGAAGTGCTACACTTGAACTGTGAGCCATACCTGTTTAGGGGGAAGGTTTTTTAGTATAAATGCTGTGCTGTTTGTTAAGAAACCACGCCACTACATCAGCCAGCGTACCTCCACTACCTTACTCCCAGTAATGGACTTAAACCCCACTGGACACATAGCGTGGGTCACATATGTGTTCTGTTATAACTCCACCTGTGTCGTACCTGCTGGTCTGGATAGGAACCCCTGTAAAGCTGGTCTGCTCCCGGTTCCTATGGGTTCCCATCGAGCCTAAGCCTTCCCCCAATAAATATTACAGGTGGGCCAGCTGAAACCCCAAAAGCCAGTGAACCAGTTGAAAAGAATAACTTTGACCCAACTCAGCCTGGGCCAGTACCTAACTCACTTAAGCAGGGTTCAACCTGTATACAAGCTCACTTACAGTTCCACCAGGGGTGGACTGACAACTCATGGGGGACCCCGGGCAATAGGGTCCGCCAACTTTGTAATGGGCTGCTATACCCTGGTTGCCTATATTATTCAGGCCCCGTTGTCATAGTGTGTGGCTGATTTGCACCTGCCTACATGCTGACTTTTAATTTATTAAAACCAAAGAGATGTTCCTTTTTAACCTGTTCACGCTGGCAGTACGCATCTCGGCGGGGGGGGGGGGCCTTAATGCCGACAGGCGTTAACACAGCTATGCCGAGAGCGTGCGCCCTACTTGCGATAGGGAGCTTTATGATCATCTGACTGCTGTGACAGCCAATCACGGCTGTCACATGATCAGACACCCCGCCTCCTGGCATCAGAAACCCCTTAAAGGGCCGGGAGGCACTTGCATTAAGCGGTTAAGATAACAGTAAATACACAGATTGTTTCTTTGGGACAAACAAAGATACCTTTAGGCAATAATGTTTTGGGAAAAATAATTTATTTTCTATGCAATTTATGTACAGAAAGATACAACAAAACAAAAAATTTACTTTTTCTAGCTGGATTATAAAAAAATGTCATTGTGCAACATAGGTTGTTTCAGAGGCTATGGAAGCTTCCCAGCGGATGTCTTCCAGATCACATAACCAGAAGGAGAAGTCAAAGTGTCCATCTTGGCCATACTGGAAGCCGGGGAGGAAACAGGACACCGAGGAGGAGAAAAAAGAAGACGGGGTAAGGTGATCTGGACAGAGAGTTGAGGGGGCATTAGGGAAGTGCTGTGTGGTGGAGGGTGTAGTAGTTAGTGACGGGAGGCAGGGGCTGAGAGGAAGTGGATGAAACCAGACCCCGGAGGAGATAAGGAGGGACCCTGCTATTTGTGAACACTGACATTCATTGCTGACTGCCTCCCACCTGGGGCCCAATGGTGACCATACATGGAAGGATTTCACATACAATTGTATTGACTTACTTTCCAGGAAAAAATACAAACAGACGATCTAAAAGATTGTTCAATGCACTACACACGTAACCATCATATGAATCTATCTACTTTCCCACGATTGGACTTTCTATCTAGACTGATCAGAATAATTTATATTTCAATATTTTTATTAAAGAAGTATTTGGAATACAACAGGCTCATGATACGCCCACGCAGGGGCACAGCGGAGGAAAAGCATACAAGAGCAGACTCAAATCAGCAGGCTGTATTAGCCAACTAACGGAATGTCCAATGGCACCAAGGAGGAACGGCAAAAAGCAGAACCAATCAATATCAGCAGTGTTCCCCGAGAAGTATCAGCTCAGGGAAAATGGAAGAGAAACATAAACTAATGAAAAGACAAAAGTATAGGAAAGTAAAAAAAAATAAGGAAGGAAGAAAAGATTCAGGGAGAAAAAAAGTAAGAATGGAAGAATCACAAATCCAGGACCAGCACAGGCACCGACTACAAGAGGCCATAACTAGTACGATAGGAGGCAAGGATGGAAAGGAATAATTTATCTAAGGTTCCCAAACCTAAAACCTTGAAGGAATCTCAGATGAGAATGCTAGACATCTGTTCATTGATCATCATAGCATTCAGCCGGGTCTTCACTCTATGGAAGGCGACTGAAGGGGCTCTCCAGGCTTGAGCACATTTGGCCGAAATGAATAGGTAGGATGCCAGTTTCTGCTGAGACATGGACAGACCCAAAATTGGGCAATGCAGGAGGGCCACTCTTGCATCCATACGGACCATAATATGAAATAATGTTTGCAGCAAACCAAAAACCCTAGACCAGAAGCCTATCAATCGTGGGCAGGACCACCAGATATGCAGGATGTCCCCACGTAGACCACAGTTCCTGAAACACCTATCTCCACCACTCGGATTAAAGTGAGCAGTCCAAGTCGGGACCCAGTACCACCGCAGGAGAACTTTGTAGGCTGCCTCAAGAGTGACGGTATTGATGATCAGAATAATTTCAATAAAATGTATCGGTTTTGCTCGAAATGTATCTTTTCAACATTTCATAGATTTGATCATATTGTCTGATTCCATAAAGAATTGTTTGATCAGATCATTACGCACATAGCCACCATTAGGGGCACCAACTGGGGGAGGGACTGTCAGGTAGTCTGTACAGGGTCTCTAATGGAAGATTTCTCTTCATCTTCTGTTCTGTTTACAGCTGTAAAATTTCCCATCACTTCCTGTCCTAATGACAATGATCACCAAGACATACAGTGAAGGAAATGCATATTTGCTCCCCTGCTGATTTTTAATGTTTGCCCACTCACAAAGAAATTATCTAAAAATTGAATGGTAGGTGTATTGTAACACTGAGAGACAGAATAGCAACAACAAATTCAGCAGAAATGCGTCTAACAAATGATGACTGATCTGCATGTTCATGAAGGAAAGAAGGATTTGATCCCCAATCATTCAGCAGGATTTCTGGCTCCCAGGTGTCTTTCATACAGGTAACAAGCTGAGATTAGAAGCAGTCTCTTAAAGGGAGTGCTGCTAATCTCATTGTGTTACCTGTATAAAAGACACCTGTCCACAGGAGCAATCAAACCATCAGATTCCAAACTCTCCACCATGGCAAAGACCAAAGAGCTGTCCAAGGATGTCAGGGACAAGATTGTAGACCTACACAAGGCTGGACTGGGCTACCAAACTATGGCCAAGCAGCTTGGTGAGAAGGTGACAACAGTTGGTGCAATCATTCACAAGTGGAAGAAACACAAAACAAGTGTCAGTCTCCCTAGGTCTGGTGCACCATGCAAGATCTCACCTCGTGGAGTGTCAGTGATCATGAGAACAGTGAGGAATCATCCCAGAACTACATGTGAAGATCTTGTCAATGATCTCCAGGCAGCTGGGACCACAGTCACCAAGAAAACAATTGGTAACACACTACGCCGACAAGGACTGAAATCCTGCAGTGCCCACAAGGTCCCTCTGCTCAAGAAAGCACATGTCCAGGCCCGTCTGAAGTCTGCCACTGAACATCTGAATGATGCAGAGGAGGACTGGTGGGAAGTGTTGTGGTCAGATGAGACCATAATCCTGCTCTTTGGCATCAACTCAACTCGCCGTGTTTAGAGGAGGAGGAATGCTGCCTATGACCCCAAGAACACCATCCCAACTGTGAAACATGGTGGTGGAAACATTCTGCTTTGGGGGTGTTTTTCTGCTAAGGGGACAGGACAACTGCACCGCATCAAAGGGACAATGGATGGGGCAATGTACCGTCAAATCTTGGGTGAGAACCTTCTTCCCTCAGCCAGGGCATTGAAAATGGGTGGTGGATGGATGTTCCAGCATGAAAATGACCCAAAACACACGGCCAAGGCAACAAAGGAGCGGCTCCAGAAGAAGCACATTAAGGTCCTGGAGTGGCCTAGCCAGTCTCCAGACCTTCATCCGATTGAAAATCTGTGGAAGGAGCTGAAAGTTCAAGTTGCCAAACGTCAGCCATCAAACCTTAATGACTTGGAGAGGATCTGCCAAGAGGAGTGGGCCAAAATCCCTCCTGAGATGTGTGCGAACCTGGGGGCCAACTCCAGGAAACGTCTGACCTCTGTGATTGCCAACAAGGGATTTGCCACCAAGTACTAAGTCATGTTTTGTGAAGGGGATCAAATCCTTCTTTCCCTCATGAGCAGATAAGTCATCAGTCTCTCAGTGTTACACCGAACATTCCATTGTTAGACCGATCATTTCTGTGTGAGGGGCGAACATTCCATTGTTAGACCGATCATTTCTGTGTGAGGGGCGAACATTCAACATCAGCCGGGGAGCAAATATGCATTTCCTTCACTGCATAGAGAGAGTGATCTCCCCCCCCCCCCCCAGAGGGGACCCAGACAGCAATGAAAACCTGTCAGGGGTTATAGCTAATCCACATTTCATTCAAAAGTTAAACAAAACGTTTTGGCTTTACATACATTCGAATCATTTCTTGTTCTTGCCAATTTCTCAGATTCCATCTCCAAACCTTTGTTAGGGATGTATAGAGCAGCAAAGTAAATAACTGACACCAGTTAGCAATAATCTGCTATTAAATTACATTCGGGATAGATCATGTAATGACAATGGATCTCTTCTACAGGGTAATGGGCTCACGTGACATTGAACGAGGAACATACTTGATACAATATAGAAGCCTTTCGGGGACACTTCCTACTTCCATTCCTTTTCTATAGTCTCATAAAATCCCATTTATATATTTAATCTCATCGTTTTATATTATAAATGAAGGATGTTATATATTACAATGATTTTCTCCCACCTTGAATAATTTGTATGTCTCACGAAAAGGAGAGCCTTCTATCCTTCCCAGTATCTTCGTTAACAGAAAGTTTCATAGATAAAAAACCTTCTGCCTTTACCTGTAATAGCCAATCAGGTTAAAACTTGCCCTGGAAACTGACAGTTGGGTAATATAGGTAATACAAGTAAATTTCATTTAGGTGCAGCGTTGCACGACTGCGCAATTGTCAGTTAAAGTAACGCAGCGCCGTAATGCAAAAAATGGACAGGTCAGGAAGGGGGGGGGGACCCTCTGGAGGGCGAGGGGTTAAAGAAGAAACTTGAGGACACTGATCTTCCCAAAGAGTCCTTGCAGCTGGAAATGATGGGCCGAGCTACACCGGGACACCATAAGCAATGTCCCCTTTAACCACTTCCTGTCCGGACGCTGTATATAAACGGCCAGACGGGGGCAGTGCTGGGGTGGGCTGCTGTTCATAGACTCATAAAATTCATTTTGGATTGTGCGCGCTCCCTGGGAGCACGGATCACTGTATGGGACCCCTGTGTGAGGTCTGTGTGAGGTCACGATCATGCCGTTCATAAACACAGTTTCAGCCTGTGCGTGTTCCCTGGAAGCGCACAGCACCGTAATTCGGTGCCTGCTGTGTCAGGAACACCGATCACTGTATGGGACCCCTGTGTGAGGTCCCGATCATGCGATCACTGATTGGCCAATCAGTGATCACATGAACAGTAGTAAGCAAGATGTCACTTCTGACATCATTGCTTACTACGTGTGAAATCTGAATGATCACAGAGATCACATGGTACAGGGCAATCCACAACAGCCTTGTACCATGTGACAAGCTGTGACCAATCACAGCTCTCACAGTATTTCTCAATGACTGCAAGAATGCAGCCAGAGAGAAGGAGAAATGATTGATGTTACAGCTGTTATGGGTGTAAAAGCAATCAGTGTAAAAAAAAAAAATCTTCATCACCCCCCACAAGTAGTACAGTGTCACCATGGTGACACTGTACTGCTAGGGTGACAGTATGTAAAAGAAAAAAAAAACATAAATAATAATATAAAACAATAAATAATAATGTAAAAAGAATTTTTTGAAAAATTATAATTTTTGGTTATAAACTAATTTGGGTTATTTTTTTTACTAAAAAGATAACTGAATAAATTTTGGCCAAGATTTATAAAGAAAGATTATTTATTTGCAAAATTTTATCAGAAAAACACTTTTTTTCAAAATTTGTGGACTTTTTCATTTATATAGGAAAAAAAAAATAAAAATCCCAGCAGTGAATAAATACCAACAAAATAAAGTTTAATCTGTCTCAAAAAAATGCTAAAAAATTCATACAGGTACAGTGTTGCATGACCGCGCAATTGTCATTCAAAATGTGATAGCGCTGAAAGCTGAAAATTGGCCTGGACAGGAAGGGGGTGAAAGTGTCCGGACTGGAAGGGGGGGAAAGTGTCCGGACTGGAAGGAGGTGAAAGTGTCCAGACTAGAAGGAGGTGAAAGTGCACCGAACTGGAAGGGGGTGAAAGTGTCCAGACTGGAAGGGGGTGAAAGTGTCCGGACTGGAAGGGGGTGAAAGGGTCCAGACTGGAAGGGGGTGAAAGTGTCCGGACTGGAAGGGGGTGAAAGTGTCCGGACTTGAAGGAGGTGAAAGTGTCCGGACTGGAAGGGGGTGAAAGGGTCCAGACTGGAAGGGGGTGAAAGTGTCCGGACTGGAAGGGGGTGAAAGTGTCCGGACTTGAAGGAGGTGAAAGTGTCCGGACTGGAAGGGGGGGAAAGCGTCCGGACTGGAAGGGGGGGAAAGTGTCCGGACTGGAAGGGGGTGAAAGTGTCTGCACTGGAAGGGGGGGAAAGTGTCTGCACTGGAAGGGGGGGAAAGTGTCCGGACTGGAGGGGGGGGAAGTGTCCAGACTGGAAGGGGGGGAAAGTGTCCGGACTGGAAGAGAGGGAAAGTGTCCGGACTGGAAGGAGGGGAAAGTGTCTGGACTGGAAGGAGGGGAAAGTGTCTGGACTGGAAGGGGGTGAAAGTGTCCGGACTGGAAGGAGGTGAAAGTGTCCGGACTGGAAGGGGGTGAAAATGTTAGGACTAGAAGGGGGGGAAAGCGTCCGGACTGGAAGGGGGGGGAAAGCGTCCGGGCTGGAAGGGGGGGGAAAGCGTCTGGACTGGAAGGGGGTGAAAGTGTCCGGACTGGAGGGGGGGGGAAGTGTCCAGACTGGAAGGGGGGGAAAGTGTCCGGACTGGAAGAGGGGGAAAGTGTCCGGACTGGAAGAGGGGGAAAGTGTCTGGACTGGAAAGAGGGGAAAGTGTCTGGACTGGAAGGGGGTGAAAGTGTCCGGACTGGAAGGGGGGGAAAGTGTCCGGACTGGAAGGGGGTGAAAGTGTCCGGACTGGAAGGGGGTGAAAGTGTCCAGACTGGAAGGGGGGGAAAGTGTCCGGACTGGAAGGGGGGGAAAGCGTCCGGACTGGAAGGGGGTGAAAGCGTCCGGACTGGAAGGGGGTGAAAGTGTCCGGACTGGAAGGGGGGGAAAGTGTCTGGACTGGAAGGGGGGGAAAGTGTTCGGACTGGAAGGGGGGGGAAAGTGTCCGGACTGGAAGGGGGGGAAAGTGTCCGGACTGGAAGGGGGGGAAAGTGTCCGGACTGGAAGGGGGTGAAAGTGTCCGGACTGGAAGGGGGGGAAAGTGTCCGGACTGGAAGGGGGTGAAAGTGTCTGGACAGGAAGGGGGGAAAGTGTCCGGACTGGAAGGGGGTGAAAGTGTCTGGACAGGAAGGGGGGGAAAGTGTCCGGACTGGAAGGGGGTGAAAGTGTCTGGACAGGAAGGGGGGGAAAGTGTCCGGACTGGAAGGGGGGAAAGTGTCCGGACTGGAAGTGGTTAAGGAATGCCGACTCTAAGCAAGAGGGATAGCAGCAGCACACAGTCATTGGGATCTCACACCAGTCTATACTCACTAATGTCCTTGAATAGCTGGATGCCTCCTTCCACTATCTTCCAGACACCTCTCCTCTTCAGACCGGATCCTTCAAAGAAGTCCCTCAGTCAGCATACTTCAGCAAAATAGGCCCCCCAACAGGCGTAGCTGGGACCTCAATGAGCAGCAGACGTACAGCTGGCCTGTCTAGAAGGACAGCAGCCCTCCAGGTTGGGATCTCCTTCTCCAGGACAAGAACCCCTTCTGTTCCAAGCCCCAGACTATTTATGCTCCCTCCCAGCCACCATCTGGGCACCATCCCACAGCTGCTGATTTGACTCTCCCAGCCCACTATCTTCCAGAACCCTCCAGAAAGACAGGAGGAAGCAGCCAACCCTGCGATCAGTGAAACACAAAACAGACCAAAACAATCACACGCAGCTCCACTGATTACAGTGAGCCAGTAGCTAAATGTACCTAACCTAAAGAGGGGCAATCCTTGTGACAGCAATGAGATTAAAAAAGAGAAACAAAAATGAAAGTGTTACTAAACCTCCAACTGTACAATCAGTCTGTAGATGCCGTAAAGCATGCTTGTTATACTCGCTGTGGGACCTAAGGGGTTAATCCTCTGCATTGTTTAAAAAGTCTGTTTGATCCCCTCTTCTCAGATCCTCCCCTTCTTCCACTGTTCCCAATCCATCTGCTGATAGAACAGAGCCTTGGGGGCAAGCTGCACATGCTCAATTTGTTGTGTATTGCTAGATAGTTTTTTCTTCTTCTTGGGAGAGTGCATGTGATCAGCACAGGGCCAATCAGCACTGTCCAGAGAAGAGGGTCAAGGGTCATGCAGCCTCATAGGACAATCAGGGGAGAATGAAAACTCCTCCTACAAGCTTTAACTAGTACTCTGCTGGACACTGTCAAGTTACAAGACTGCTCTATTCTGCTGATGAGAAAAGGTATTTAGCAGTTTATTTACTAAAATAATTGCATTTCCATATTCTGTGTACTGTGGGAGACCAGATATAGTGAATGCGGGGTCCGGGGGGAGTGGATATAGTGAATGCGGGGTCCGGGGAGAGCGGATATAGTGAATGCGGGGTCCGGGGGGAGCGGATATAGTGAATGCGGGGTCCGGGGAGAGCGGATATAGTGAATGCGGGGTCCAGGGAGAGCGGATATAGTGAATGCAGGGTCCGGGGAGAGCGGATATAGTGAATGCAGGGTCCAGGGAGAGCGGATATAGTGAATGCGGGGTCCGGGGAGAGCGGATAAAGTGAATGCGGGGTCCGGGGAGAGTGGATATAGTGAATGCGGGGTCCAGGGAGAGCGGATATAGTGAATGCAGGGTCCGGGGAGAGCGGATATAGTGAATGCAGGGTCCGGGGAGAGCGGATATAGTGAATGCGGGGTCCAGGGAGAGCGGATATAGTGAATGTGGGGTCCAGGGAGAGTGTATATAGAGAATGCGGGGTCCGGGGAGAGCGGATATAGTGAATGCGGGTTTCGGGGAGAGCTCATATAGGTAATGTGGGGTCCAGGGAGAGCGGATATAGTGAATGCGGGGTCCGGGGAGAGCGGATATAGTAAATGCGGGGTCCGGGGAGAGCGGATATAGTGAATGCGGGGTCCGGGGAGAGCGGATATAGTGAATGCGGGGTCCCGGGAGAGCGGATATAGGGAATGCGGGGTCCGGGGAGAGCGGATATAGGGAATGCGGGGCCTGGGGAGAGCGGATATAGTGAATGCGGGGTCCGGGGAGAGCGGATATAGTGAATGCGGGGTCCGGGGAGAGCGGATATAGTGAATGCGGGGTCCGGGGAGAGCGGATATAGTGAATGCGGGGTCCGGGGAGAGCGGATATAGTGAATGCGGGGTCCGGGGAGAGCGGATATAGTGAATGCGGGGTCCGGGGAGAGCGGATATAGTGAATGCGGGGTCCGGGGAGAGCGGATATAGTGAATGCGGGGTCCGGGGAGAGCGGATATAGTGAATGCGGGGTCCGGGGAGAGCGGATATAGGGAATGCGGGGTCCGGGGAGAGCGGATATAGTGAATGCGGGGTCCGGGGAGAGCGGATATAGTGAATGCGGGGTCCGGGGAGAACGGATATAGTGAATGCGGGGTCCGGGGAGAGCGGATATAGTGAATGCGGGGTCCGGGGAGAGCGAACAAGGCATGATTTTGTACAAAAATACTGAACATAACGCTGGACATCCCCAGGCGGCATATCATGGTGCTGGGGTACTCTGGTTGAGAAATTCTGCTTCTAAAGAGAGGATCACCAGGAACTGAAAAGAAAAGATGTCTGTGCAACGTTCACCCTGGAACTGTGAATGTAGTAAAATGGACTTTTAAGGTGGAAGGAAAAGTACCATCAAGATTTCAATCATTCCTCCCCATCATATGACACCCCATCAAAGTCACAGTCCAACTAAAAGTCGCTGATCACCGCCATTACTTGTATATATTAAAAAAAATTCCAGTATACATAAACCATCGTTTGTAGGCGCTAGAACTTTCATACAAACCAATCAATATACACTTACTATTGGGATTTTTTTTCCCGAAGACATGTAGCAAAATACATTTTGGCCTGAATTTGTTAAGAAATTAGATTTTTAACAATTTTTGATTGGATATGTTTTATAACAGAAAATATTGGGGTTTTTTTTTTAAATTTTAATTCTTTTTTTCATTTATATTTAAAAAAAAAAAAATGGTGATCAAATACCACCAAAAGAAAGCTATATCTGTGTGAAAAAAAATTATATAAATTTCAATCGGGTACATCGTTGCATGACCGTGCATTTGTCAGTTAAAATAGAACAGTGCTGAATAGCAAAAAAATGGTCTGGTCATGAAAGGGGTAAAAACCTCATGGAGGTCAAGTTGTTAAAACACAAGTTATGTTGAAAAAAAATAAAATAAATAAATATATATCTATTTTTTTTTTTTAATTTACAGCTCTGAAAAAAAAATATATATATATATATAATTTTTTTTACAGCTCTATAAACATTTCTGAAGGGTAAAAAAAAATTGTAATCAGAAAAAACCCTATGGCCTACCTGGTGGAGACACCCCATGATGATATGATCCTGGATACTGCCGACCTGGTGGACTTCACGGAGGTCAAGTGGTTAAAGCAACAAGTTTTGTTGAAAAAAATAAAGTAAATAAATAGAAATATATATATATATATTTTATATACAGCTCTATAAACATTTATGAAGGGTAAAAAAACATTTTAATCAGCAAAAACCCTATGGCCTGCCTGGTGGAGACACCTCATCATGATATGATCCTGGATACTGCTGACCTGGTGGACCTCCCAGAGGTCAAGTAGTTAAAGCACAAGTTATGTTGGGAAAAAAAAAAAAATTATATATATTATAAATATATCATATATATATTTTTTCAGCTCTATAAACATTTATGAAGGGTAAAAAATGTTTTTAATTAGCAAAAGCCCTATGGCCTGCCTGGTGGAGACACCTCATGATGATATGATCCTGGATACTGCCGACCTGGTGGACCTCACAGAGGTCAAGTGGTTAAAGCACAAGTTATGTTGAAAAAAAAAAAAATATATATATATAATTTTTTTTTTCCAGCTCTATAAACATTTATGAAGGGTAAAAAAAAATTTTAATCAGCAAAAGCCCTATGGCCTGCCTGGTGGAGACACCTCATGATGATATGATCCTGGATACTGCTGACCTGGTGGACCTCATGCTCTTTTGGCCAATTAGCCTTTGTCTCCGATACCTGCACTCCATGTTTGGACTCCCCAATGACTCCTTTCTCATGCATTTAGGCTCCAATGACACCTAATCGATTTGTAGCTCGAAGCTCCAAAACAGGAGAAAAAAAAAATCAAAATTACTCTATGGAGATGGTTCTCCATTCCAAGTCGCTTGAAGTAGAACACCTGAAGCTCAGAAAAGTGTTGGAGCTGTTTTTGTAGCTCCATTCGGGCAGATTGATGCATTTTTTGGCGTGTTTTATTCCCATAGAAATACATTGAAACGCGCAGAATTTTCATGCGTTTTGTCACGCGACCAAGAGCATTTTTCTGGCATGGCAAAACATGGCAACAGTTGAGGTCGCAGATTACATTTTTTTCTGTTGGCTAATACAAAAACACCAGAGATCAAAACGCCCAAAAATGCCTGAACAAATCGCGCACAAATGTCTGCAAAAAGGTGTACAAAAACTCTACGCTTTGATGTTTAATGAGGCCTTACTGTATGGGATGGACTGGGACCCCTCCGGGTTCTGATGTTATTACTGGGATTTTTAGCTGATATAAAGCCTTGATACACTTGTGATTATTGTCAGCTGCATACTATGTTTGCCACGCTGTTGTTATGTATGGTATGGTGTTGTTCTACTTCTTACACAAATGTATGGAAAAACATTTTCTATGAATAAAGATTACATTAAAAAAAAATCAGAAAAAAAGGAGGAAGGGGAAGAATTAAAAAAAAAATCTAGGGTTAGCTAAGGGAAAAAGTAGATTATTTTTTTCATTTATATAATAAAAATTAAAAATCCCATGGTGATCAAATACCACCAAAAGAAAGTTCAATTTGTGTGAAAAAATTATATAACCCACATGAAAGAAAAATATATTATAAAAATATTCTTCCCAAATATATTGACATATATTTGAAATACTACAATTTTGGCTGTATTCAATATATTTCAATATATATATATATATATATATATATATATATCTACTGTATGTTGAAATGCATTTTTATTACAAAGTATATGACATATATTTTTAAAAATACATTTAATCTATATTTTTGGAATGCATTTACAAATATATGTAACAATATATGTTAAAATTACTTTTTTATATGTTGAAAAAAACCCGAAGAATATATTTGAAAAAAAAATATATTTTTGAAAATATGTTTCATATATTTTGTAATATATAAAAAATGCATTTCAACATGCAGTATATATATATATATATATATATATATATATATATTTTTTTTTTTAACAGCTCTATAAACATTTATGAAGAGTAAAAAAAGAAAGAAATAAATAAAAACAGAATGTATGGGTTGAACTGGGACCAGTCACATTATTATTTTTAGCTGATATAAAAACATGATACACTTTTAATTATTGTCAGCTGCATACTATGTTTGCCACACTGTTGTTATGTATGGTACGGTGTTGTTCTACTTCTTACACAAATGTATGGAAAAACCTTTTCTATAAATAAAGATTACATTTAAAAAAAATCAGAAAAAAAGGAGGAAGGGGAAGAATTATGAAAAAAATCTAGGGTTAGCTAAGGGATAAAGTAGATTATTTTTTCATTTATATAATAAAAATTAAAAATCCCATGGTGATCAAATACCACCAAAAGAAAGCTCTATTTGTGTGAAAAAAATTATATATTTTAAAAATATTCTTCCCAAATATATTGACATATATTTGAAATACTCAATTTCGGCCGTATTCAATGTATTTCAAAATATATTTATATACAGTGAGGATCGAAAGTTTGGGCACCCCAGCTAAAAATTTGTATTAATGTGCATAAAGAAGCCAAGGAAAAATGGAAAAATCTCCAAAAGGCATCAAATTACAGATTAGACATTCTTATAATATGTCAACAAAAGTTAGATTTTATTTCCATCATTTACACTTTCAAAATAACAGAAAACAAAAAAATGGTGTCTGCAAAAGTTTGGGCACCCTGCAGAATTTATAGCATGCACTGCCCCCTTTGCAAAGCTGAGACCTGCCAGTGTCATGGATTGTTCTCAATCATCGTCTGGGAAGACCAGGTGATGTCAATCTCAAAGGTTTTAAATGCCCAGACTCATCTGACCTTGCCCCAACAATCAGCACCATGGGTTCTTCTAAGCAGTTGTCTAGAAAACTGAAACTGAAAATAGTTGACGCTCACAAAGCTGGAGAAGGCTATAAGAAGATAGCAAAGCGTTTTCAGATGTCAATATCCTCTGTTTGGAATGTAATTAAGAAATGGCAGTCATCAGGAACAGTGGAAGTTAAAGCAAGATCTGGAAGACCAAGATAAATATCAGACAGAACAGCTCGCAGGATTGTGAGAAAAACAATTCAAAACCCACGTTTGACTGCACGATCCCTCCAGAAAGATCTGGCAGACACTGGAGTTGTGGTACACTATTCCACTATAAAGAGATACTTGTACAAATATGGTCTTCATGGAAGAGTCATCAGAAGAAAACCTCTTCTACATCCTCACCACAAAAATCATCGTTTGAACTTTGCAAATGAACATATAGACAAGCCTGATGCATTTTGGAAACAAGTTCTGTGGACCGATGAGGTTAAAATTGAACTTTTTGGCCGGAATGAGCAAAGGTATATTTGGAGAAGAAGGGGCACAGAATTTAATGAAAAGAACCTCTGTCCAACTGTTAAGCATGGGGTTGGATCAATCATGCTTTGGGGTTGTGTTGCAGCCAGTGGCACAGGGAACATCTCACGAGTAGAAGAAAAAATGGATTCAATAAAATTTCAGAAAATTTTGGATGGTAACTTGATGCCATCTGTGAAAAAGCTGAAGTTAAAGAGAGGATGGCTTCTACAAATGGATAATGATCCTAAACACACCTCGAAATCCACGGGGGATTACATCAAGAGGCGTAAACTGAAGGTTTTGCCATGGCCTTCACAATCTCCTGACCTCAACATAATTGAAGATCTATGGATAGACCTTAAAAGAGCAGTGCGTGACAGACAGCCCAGAAATCTCAAAGAACTGGAAGACTTTTGTAAGGAAGAATGGGCAAAGATACCTCAAACAAGAATTGAAAGACTCTTGGCTGGCTACAAAAAGCGTTTACAAGCTGTGATACTTGCCAAAGGGGGCAGTACAAGATATTAACTCTGCAGGGGGCCCAAACTTTTGCAGACGCCATCTTTTTGTTTTCTGTTATTTTGAAAGTGTAAATGATGGAAATAAAATCTAACTTTTGTTGACATATTATAAGAATGTCTAATCTGTAATTTGATGCCTTTTGGAGATTTTTCCATCTTTCCTTGGCTTCTTTATGCACATTAATACAAATTTTTAGCTGGGGTGCCCAAACTTTCGATCCCCACTGTATATATCTATATATATATATTTATTTCAGGTACTTATATATCGCCATCAATTTACACAGCGCTTTACATATATATTGTACATTCACATCAGGGGGCATACAATCTAAGGTATATATATATATATATATACTGCATGTTGAAATGCCTTTTTATTACAATGTATATGAAAAATATTTCTAAAAATGCATTTAATCTACATTTTTTGAATGTATTTACAAATATATGTAACAATATATGTCAAAATGACTTTTTTATATGTTGAAAAAAAAATCTGAATATATTTAAATGAATATATTTTTGAAAAACGCATTTCAACATGCAATATATATATATATATATATATATATATATATATATAAATACTACAATTTTAGCTGTATTCAATGTATCTAAAAATATATTTATATATATATATATATATATATATATATATATATATATATATATATATAGAAAATTTTATTACAAAATATTTGAAAAATATTTTTAAGAATACATATAATCTATATTTTTGGAATGCATTTACAAATATATGTAACAATATATGCTAAAATGACTTTTTTATATGTTGAAAAAAAATCTTAAGAAAATATTTAAAAAAATATATCTTTAAAATATTTTTCAGATATTTTGTAATAGATAAAAAAACGCATTTAAACATGCAGTATATATATATATATATATATATATATATATATATATATATATATATATATATATACTGCATATATGTGTGCGTGTGTATTGACATATATTTTTAAATATATTGAATACGGCCAAAGTTGCATTATTTCAAATATATGTCAATATATTTGGGAAGAATATTTTTAAAATATATTTCAAATTTATTCTTCTTCCATGTGGGAAATTTAATTTGGGTACACAGTGCTGAATAGCAAACAATGGCCTAGTCATGAAGGGGGTAAAACTTTCTAGAGGTCAAGTGGTTAAAACACAAGTTATGGCGATGGCTCAAAGCATGGCAAGGACTTTTTATTTATTTTTATATGTGTGTGTGTATGTGTGTGTTTTTTTTGCAGCTCTGTAAACATTTATGAAGAGTTAAAAAAGTAAAAATTAAAAACAATATGTATGGGTTGAACTGGGACCCCTCCAGGTTATTATTTTTAGCTGATATAAGGCTATGGTACACTTTTGATTATTGTCAGCTGCATACTATTTTTTCCCACACTGTTGTTATGTATGGTATGGTGTTGTTCTATTTCTTATGCAAATGTATGGACAAACCTTTTCTATGAATAAAGATTAAATTTAAAAAAATCAGAAGCAAAGGAAGGGAGAAAAATCTAGGTTTAGCTAAGGGATAAAGCAGATGTAAATTTTACCTGATGACAATAATTAACTGGTAAACAAAAAAAAAATTTAAATTAAAAAAAAAATAAAAAATGTAAAAAATAAAAATAATAGAGGAAGGGGAAGAATATAAAGAAAAGGATTGGGGTTAACTATTGAATAAAGTCGCTGCAAATGCTAACAGATGACAGTTTTCTCTGTGTTCTGTGTATCATCAATAGCCTTTTTTTTTTCCTTTAAAACACAAGTTGAAAAAATAAATAAATATATATATATATATATATATATATATATATATAATTTTTTTATTTTTTTTTTCAGCTCTATAAACGTTTATGAACGGTGAAAAAAATGTAATCGGAAAAAACCCTATGGCCGGCCTGGGGGAGATGTAAATGTAAAAATACAAATAATAGAGGAAGGGGAAGAATAGAAGAATATAAAGACAAGGATTGGGATTAACTATTGAATAAAGTTGCTGTAAACGCTAACAGATGACCGATTTCTGTGTGTTCTGTGTATCATCAAACAAACGCATTTTTTTTTTTTCTTTAAAACACAAGTTGAAAAAATTATATATATACATATATATATATATATATATATATATATATATATATATATAAATTTTTCTGTTTGTTTTTTTACAGCTCAAAAAAAAAACAATTTTTTTTTCTTTCTTTAAAACACAAGTTGAAAAATAACTAATATATATATATAATTTTTTTTTATTTTACAGCTCTATAAACATTTATGAAGGGCAAAAAAAATGTAATCAGAAGAAACCCTATGGCCTGCCTGGTGGAGATGTAAATGTAAAAAATAAAAATAATAGAGGAAGGGGAAGACTATAAAGAAAAGGATTGGGTTTAACTACTGAATAAAGTCGCTGTAAACGCTAACAGATGACAATTTTCTATGTATCATCAAACATTCGCCTTTTTTTTTTTTTTTGTATAAAATCCACTTTTGTTTCATCCTTTTTCCATCTCAGTGCTGCTGATCTCCTCCAGCCTGTTTCAGGCACTTCCTGTCCACATGCACTGGGCTGCACATCGTTGCTCTGGACTGACGTCATGTTGGTGACAACTTAGGGGTGGATTTATTAAAGGCAAATAGACTGAGCATTTTGCAAAGTGCAGTGGCTCCAGGGCTTAGTAAACGAGGTAAAGCTTCACTGTTGAGCAGAATACCCAATCACGCCGTATAGATTTTCGTTCAAGAATTTTCATTTGAAGAATATTCGTTTGATTTTCTAATCGTTAGTGGGGGGGTTCAAATCGATGTTTGTTTTCAACCGGGAAAATTCGAAGGGGCAGGAAGGAAAACTTTTCTGGATCAAACACATTTTTTTGGCCTGTGTATGTGGCTATCGATCAGCAATGACATTCGTTTTAAACTCGAATGTTAAAAAGCAAAAAGACGATTTTCGAACGTCATTCAAAGAAATTTTGTCCGGAAATCTATGCGTCTACACAATGCGTTTCATTTGAAATACCTGCCAGGGAAGTGAGGGGGTGCACGTGATAGGGTGACAACGTAGGAGGACAATTCTGTAACAGGGACAGAACGTTGTCACCCTATAACAGGAAGTGCCTGATACCCCAACGGTAGGTATCGTTGCCACGAGAGCAATATAAATATAAAAAAAAAGACATATGAGATTTTATCGATGGGATTTCCATTATTTCTGCACAAAAAAAACAGCAACTGGTTAACTTTTCTTCCACCCGCCTTCCCTTGACGCTTGCTGTCTTCCTCGCCACCTGGTGCCTCCAGCATCTTGCATCTAACCTCTGACCCCTAGCCTGCACCTCTCCCATAATGCCCCTGGCTTTGGCTGAAGAATGGAGGGAGGAGTGGGCGTCCTACAGATGGAATCAGCCCGTGGCCTGAATCTGCGGCTGCTCTTCCTCTACCGACAGCCCATCAATAAATGGGTCATTTATCTTCTATATCGCCGTTGTCAGCGCCGTGCGTTGGGCTGTAATGGAGTCACCGGCGGTCTGTGATCAATGATTCGTCCGAATAATAAAAAAAAAAAAAATAATAATAAATAAATATAAAAAATATTTAAAATAATTAATAAATAAATAAACAATCAATAAAAACATTAATCAGAAATCTGATCGGATTTTGCCTGCGTCGCGACAAGTTGCCGATGTCCTTGGAACAAATTGAAAAAAAAAAATTTCAAGGGACACAACAGGAAGCGAGAGAAAATCTCCCCAAGGTGAAGGAAATCTCCTCAGAACAGGTGTCCCCATTGGAACATATCCCCTCACTTCCTGCTCTGGTAAAATGTTGGATTTTCCATCACTTCCTGTCACGATGGCGATGCAGGAGGAGTCCCCACCAGGAGTCCTGGGCTGGCCCACTCGTGTACAGGAGGAGTCCCCACCAGGAGTCCTGGGCTGGCCCACTCGTGTACAGGAGGAGTCCCCACCAGGAGTCCTGGGCTGGCCCACTCGTGTACAGGAGGAGTCCCCACCAGGAGTTCTGGGCTGGCCCACTCATGTAAAGGAGGAGTCCCCACCAGGAGATCTGGGCTAGCCCACTCGTGTACAGGAGGAGTCCCCGCCAGGAGACCTGGGCTAGCCCACTCGTGTACAGGAGGAGTCCCCGCCAGGAGACCTGGGCTGGCCCACTCGTGTACAGCAGGAGTCGCCACCAGGAGTCCAGGCTGGCCTACTCATGTATAGGAGGAGTCCCCACCAGGAGTCCTGGGCTGGCCCACTCATGTGTAGGAGGAGTCCCCACCAGGAGTCCTGGGCTGGCCCACTTGTGTATAGGAGTCCCCACCAGGAGTCCTGGGCTGGCCCACTCGTGTATAGCAGAAGTCCCCACCAAGAGTCCTGGGCTGGCCCACTCGTGTACAGGAGGAGTCCCCACCAGGAGTCCTGGGCTGGCCCACTCGTGTACAAGAGGAATCCCCACCAGGAGTCCTGGGCTGGCCCACTCGTGTACAAGAGGAATCCCCACCAGGAGTCCTGGGCTGGCCCACTCGTGTATAGCAGAAGTCCCCACCAAGAGTCCTGGGCTGGCCCACTCGTGTACAGGAGGAGTCCCCACCAGGAGTCCTGGGCTGGCCCACTCGTGTACAAGAGGAATCCCCACCAGGAGTCCTGGGCTGGCCCACTCGTGTACAAGAGGAATCCCCACCAGAAGTTCTGGGCTGGCCCACTCATGTACAGGAGGAGTCCCCACCAGGAGTCCTGGGCTGGCCCACTCATGTACAGGAGGAGTCCCCACCAGGAGTCCTGGGCTGGCCCACTCGTGTACAGGAGGAGTCCCCACCAGGAGTCCTGGGCTGGCCCACTCGTGTACAGGAGGAGTCCCCACCAGGAGTCCTGGGCTGGCCCACTCGTGTACAGGAGGAGTCCCCACCAGGAGTCCTGGGCTGGCCCACTCATGTACAGGAGGAGTCCCCAGAAGGGAAAGTGGTGGTCCGGTGTACTATATGGTCTCTGCCAGAGGTGTATTTAAGTTTTGTGCTGCCCTAGGCAACACAAAAATCCTCCGCCTTCTACCTACACCCCCCCTCCGAGAAAGCCTGACACCGGCCAATACCACAGCACCCCTTCCCCCCCCCCCCCCCAACCCCGGCCGAGAGAGCCTAACACCCACCAAAAGCAGCCCCAGCCAACCCCATCAACCTCCACCCCACCAGCCGAAAGAACCTTCCGCTTCCACCCCCCTACCCCCCAGACACCTGACACCCCCTCCCCCCCCCCCGGCGAAAGAGAGAAAGACCTGGTGTATAGGGGGGACTCTGCCATGTATAGGGGGGACTCTGATATATGTGGGGACTCTGACGTGAAGTTCATTTCATTAATTTGGTTGCGTGCATCACCCCAGGCTCACGTTTCCCATTGATAAATAACATTTATACTTTTTACATCTTAGGCCGGCCATACATGGGTCGAAAATCAACCGATTTTTCATCCGAAAATTGGACATAAGAATAATTGCCCGATTTTCGCTCTGTTAGTGGGGTCAGTGACACCGGACGATTTTCGCTCTGTTAGTGGGATCAATGACACCGGACGATTTTTGCTCTGTTAGTGGGGTCAATGACACCGGACGATTTTCGCTCTGTTAGTGGGGTCAATGACACCGGACGATTTTCGCTCTGTTAGTGGGGTCAATGGCACCGGACGATTTTCACTTTGTTGGGGTCAATGGCACCGGACGATTTTCGCTCTGTTAGTGGGGTCAATAACACCGGACGATTTTCGCTCTGTTAGTGGGGTCAATGGCACCGGACGATTTTCGCTCTGTTAGTGGGGTCAATGGCACCGGACGATTTTCGCTCTGTTAATGGGTCAATGACACCGGACGATTTTCGCTGTTAGTGGGTCAATGACACCGGACGATTTTCGCTGTTAGTGGGTCAATGACACCGGACGATTTTCGCTGTTAGTGGGGTCAATGGCACCGGACGATTTTCGCTCTGTTAGTGAGGTCATTGACACCGGACGATTTTTGCTCTGTTAGTGGGGTCAATGACACCGGATGATTTTCGCTGTTAGTGGGGTCAATGACACCGGACGATTTTTGCTCTGTTAGTGGGGTCAATGACACCGGACGATTTTCGCTGTTAGTGGGATCAATGACACCAGACGATTTTCACTGTTAGTGGGGTCAATGACACCGGACGATTTTCGCTCTGTTAGTGGGGTCAATGACACCGGACGATTTTCGCTCTGTTAGTGGGGTCAATGACACCGGACGATTTTCGCTCTGTTAGTGGGGTCAATGACACCGGACGATTTTCGCTGTTAGTGGGGTCAATGGCACCGGACGATTATCGCTCTGTTAGTGGAGTCAATGGCACCGGACGATTTTCGCTGTTAGTGGGGTCAATGACACCGGATGATTTTCGCTCTGTTAGTGGGGTCAATGACACCGGACGATTTTCGCTCTGTTAGTGGGATCAATGACACCGGACGATTTTCGCTCTGTTAGTGGGGTCAATGACACTGGACGATTTTCGCTCTGTTAGTGGGATCAATGACACCGGACGATTTTCGCTCTGTTAGTGGGGTCAATGGCACCGGACGATTTTCGCTTTGTTGGGGTCAATGGCACCGGACGATTTTCGCTTTGTTGGGGTCAATGGCACCGGACGATTTTTGCTCTGTTAGTGGGGTCAACGACACCGGACGATTTTCGCTCTGTTAGTGGGGTCAATGACACCGGACGATTTTCGCTCTGTTAGTGGGGTCAATGACACCGGACGATTTTCGCTCTGTTAATGGGTCAATGACACCGGACGATTTTCGCTGTTAGTGGGTCAATGACACCGGACGATTTTCGCTGTTAGTGGGTCAATGGCACCGGACGATTTTCGCTGTTAGTGGGTCAATGACACCGGACGATTTTCGCTGTTAGTGGGTCAATGACACCGGACGATTTTCGCTCTGTTAGTGGGGTCAATGACACCGGACGATTTTTGCTGTTAGTGGGGTCAATGGCACCGGACGATTTTCGCTCTGTTAGTGAGGTCAATGACACCGGACGATTTTCGCTCTGTTAGTGCGGTCAATGACACCGGATGATTTTCGCTGTTAGTGGGGTCAATGACACCGGACGATTTTCGCTCTGTTAGTGGGGTCAATGACACCGGACGATTTTCGCTGTTAGTGGGATCAATGACACCGGACGATTTTCACTGTTAGTGGGGTCAATGACACCGGACGATTTTCGCTCTGTTAGTGGGGTCAATGACACCGGACGATTTTCGCTGTTAGTGGGGTCAATGACACCGGACGATTTTCGCTCTGTTAGTGGGGTCAATGGCACTGGACGATTTTCATTCTGTTAGTGGGTCAATGGCACCCAGGAGCGGACTGACAACTCATGGGGCCCCCGGGCAATAGGGGATCATGGGGCCCCTGTGTCCTTGCCCAAACTCAAAAAAGCCTATGAAAAAGGTACCAGGGGCATCTCATGGGGCCCACTATTGACCCCGCGCCCTCGGGCAGTGCCCGAGTTTCCAAATGGTCAGTCCGCTCCTGATGGCACCGGACGATTTTCTCTCTGTCAGTGCGGTCAGTGGCACCGGACGATTTTCGTGGTTCCTTCCCTTTTTGGTGATCGGGCATGTTGGAAAATTAGTGAAAAACGACCGATTTTCGACTCAACAATGGTCAAATCGTACGATCATCTTTTCCAAAAAGAATATGCGCACGAGCCGTGACCTGGAAGGAACAGAAGCTTCACCTGTTATATGGGGCGAATTTTATGACTTGGTCGGACGATTTTCAAAAACACTGATCGGGGCATCGGATTACCGAGCGAACGACGTTTCCGATTTTTGGACGAAAAATCGTTTGGGATTCGAACTATGTATGGCCTGCATTAGACTGGGTGCTGCGATTTTAAAAAATTGAGAAATGCTGCTCTTCTACTGCGCCTCCAGGATCAGGCTGCGCCGCCAGGATCAGACTGCGCCTCCAGGATCAGGCTGTGCCGCCAGGATCAGGCTGAGCCGCCAGGATCAGACTGCGCCTCCAGGATCAGGCTGAGCCGCCAGGATCAGGCTGCGCCTCCAGGATCAGGCTGCGCCGCCAGGATCAGGCTGCGCCTCCAGGATCAGGCTGCGCTGCCAGGATCAGGCTGAGCCGCCAGGATCAGGCTGCTTTCACACTGATCTGGTTTTCTTCCGTTTTGGCATTAAAAAAAAAAAACAAACTGGAAGAAACACACGTAAAAAAGACATAAAAATGCTGTGGAACTCTTCACACCGGTCAGTTGCGGGTCCATTGCGTTTTCCAAATCCTGCCACCTGCATTTACGCTGCTGTGTGGTGCAGTTAAAAAAAAAAAACGCACCAAAACCACATCAAAAATGCGTCAAGAACAAATAAAAATTGTACTGGAAAGAGTCGGCCTCTACCTACACCCTCCATGGATCCTGCAGCCCCTCTTGGATCCCATGGTGGAGCTCAGGCAGTACCTCTCTTGGTCCCCATCTTATGTCACCTGCCATGTCCCTTCTTCAGGGGGGGGGGTGGTGCAGCCTCCCTGAAAAATGCTGCCCAAGGCAAATGCCTTGTTTGCCACACCCCTCCTCCTGGGGGGGCACCACTCCCCTGAAAAATGCCGCCTCTGGATTGAAGGTGAGTATTGAGTATTAAAAGCTGTTTTTTTTTTGTTTTTTTTTTAATCTTTTCCTTGTGTTCCGTTTTGCAGTTTGCACCAATTCTCTGCCATATTATCTCTTTCATTCCGTCTCATCCCAGTCATGTCAGGTGACACAGCGAGAGCCTCAGACTGCCCCCCAGTATCGGAGCCCCGAGCCACCCCCTCCTGGAACACTGTCACTCAGATCCTCACCCTGCTGCAGACATTTGTATTCTGAGACAACGGGAAGGATTTATGGGCGGAATCTGCATTCTGTGGCTTGTCTGGGTCCTGTCTGCTGTTTGTAGCTGGCGGCTTCAGATCACATCCCATGTCTTCGTTCACACTGACGTACTACAGAATACACCCTTGTGAGGGCCGCGTTTACCCGCGTGGGGATGTAGAGGTGTTCTGTGCGCTCCCATGTGGGCCCATTCATGCCATAAAGCTGCATGGACACAGCCGCTGTTTTTATGTAGCTTTTACATGCTGCTGTACTGACACCGTCCACTGCTCTACTGACACCGTCCACTGCTCTACTGACACCGTCCACTGCTCTACTGACACCGTTCACTGCTCTACTGACACCGTTCACTGCTCTACTGACACCGTCCACTGCTCTACTGACACCGTCCACTGCTCTACTGACACCGTTCACTGCTCTACTGACACCGTCCACTGCTCTACTGACACCGTTCACTGCTCTACTGACACCGTCCACTGCTCTACTGACACCGTCCACTGCTCTACTGACACTGTTCACTGCTCTACTGACACCGTCCACTGCTCTACTGACACCGTCCACTGCTCTACTGACACCGTTCACTGCTCTACTGACACCGTCCACTGCTCTACTGACACCGTTCACTGCTCTACTGACACCGTCCACTGCTCTACTGACACCGTCCACTGCTCTACTGACACCGTCCACTGCTCTACTGACACTGTTCACTGCTCTACTGACACCGTCCACTGCTCTACTGACACCGTCCACTGCTCTACTGACACTGTTCACTGCTCTACTGACACCGTCCACTGCTCTACTGACACCGTTCACTGCTCTACTGACACCGTTCACTGCTCTACTGACACCGTCCACTGCTCTACTGACACCGTCCACTGCTCTACTGACACTGTTCACTGCTCTACTGACACCGTCCACTGCTCTACTGACACCGTTCACTGCTCTACTGACACCGTCCACTGCTCTACTGACACCGTCCACTGCTCTACTGACACTGTTCACTGCTCTACTGACACCGTCCACTGCTCTACTGACACCGTCCACTGCTCTACTGACACCGTTCACTGCTCTACTGACACCGTCCACTGCTCTACTGACACCGTTCACTGCTCTACTGACACCGTCCACTGCTCTACTGACACCGTCCACTGCTCTACTGACACCGTCCACTGCTCTACTGACACTGTTCACTGCTCTACTGACACCGTCCACTGCTCTACTGACACCGTCCACTGCTCTACTGACACCGTTCACTGCTCTACTGACACCGTCCACTGCTCTACTGACACCGTTCACTGCTCTACTGACACCGTCCACTGCTCTACTGACACCGTTCACTGCTCTACTGACACCGTCCACTGCTCTACTGACACCGTCCACTGCTCTACTGACACTGTTCACTGCTCTACTGACACCGTCCACTGCTCTACTGACACCGTTCACTGCTCTACTGACACCGTCCACTGCTCTACTGACACCGTTCACTGCTCTACTGACACCGTCCACTGCTCTACTGACACCGTTCACTGCTCTACTGACACCGTTCACTGCTCTACTGACACCGTCCACTGCTCTACTGACACCGTCCACTGCTCTACTGACACCGTTCACTGCTCTACTGACACCGTCCACTGCTCTACTGACACCGTCCACTGCTCTACTGACACCGTTCACTGCTCTACTGACACCGTCCACTGCTCTACTGACACCGTCCACTGCTCTACTGACACTGTTCACTGCTCTACTGACATCGTCCACTGCTCTACTGATACCGTCCACTGCTCTACTGACACCATCCTATGCTCTTCTGACACCTTCTGTTCCCTACTGACACTGTCCAATGCTTTATGACACCATCCTGTGCCCTACTGACACTGTCCAATGCTTTATGACACCATCCACTGCCCTACTGCCAATGTCCTTTGCTCTACTGACACCATCCACTGCCCTACTGCCAATGTCCTCTGCTCTACTGACACCATCCTCTGCCCTACTGACACCATCCACTGCCCTACTTCCAATGTCCTCTGCCCTACTGAGCCCATCCACTGCCCTACTGACACCATCCACTGCCCTACTGCCAATGTCCACTGCTCTACTGTCCCCATCCTCTGCCCTACTGACACTGTCCACTGCTTTGTGACACCATCCTATGCTCTACTCAAACCATCCACTGCTCTACTGCTGCCATTCACTGCTCTACTGAGATCATCCAATGCTCTACTGACACCATCCACTACCCTACTGACAACATCCACTGCTCTTCTAACACCATCATCTGCCCTACAGACATTGTCCACTGCTCTACTGACACCATCCACTGCCCTACTGACAATGTCCACTGCCCTACTGACAATGTCCACTGCTCTACTGACACCATCCACTGCCCTTCTGACACCAACCTATGCTCTTCTGACACCATCCTGTTCCCTACTGACACTGTCCAATGCTTTATGAGACCATCCTGTGCCCTATTGACACTGTCCAATGCTTCATGACACCATCCACTGCCCTACTGCCAATGTCCACTGCCCTACTGACACCATCCACTGCCCTACTGCCAATGTCCTCTGCTCTACTGACTCCATCCACTGCCCTACTGCCAATGTCCACTGCTCTTCTGACACCATCCTCTGCCCTACTGACACCATCCACTGCCCTACTTCCAATGTCCTCTGTCCTACTGATACCATCCACTGCCCTACTGACACCATCCACTGCCCTACTGCCAATGTCCTTTGCTCTACTGACACCATCCACTGCCCTACTGCCAATGTCCACTGCCCTACTGACACCATCCACTGCCCTACTGCCAATGTCCTCTGCTCTACTGACACCATCCACTGCCCTACTGCCAATGTCCACTGCTCTACTGTCACCATCCTCTGCCCTACTGACACTGTACACTGCTTTGTGACACCATCCTATGCTCTACTCAAACCATCCACTGCTCTACTGCTGCCATTCACTGCTCTACTGAGATCATCCAATGCTCTACTGACACCATCCACTACCCTACTGACAACATCCACTGCTCTTCTAACACCATCATCTGCCCTACAGACATTGTCCACTGCTCTACTGACACCATCCACTGCCCTACTGACAATGTCCACTGCTCTACTGACACCATCCACTGCCCTTCTGACACCAACCTCTGCCCTACTGACACTGTCCACTGGTCTACTGACACCATCCAATGCTCTACTCACACCATCCACTGCTCTACTGATGCCATCCACTGCTCTACTGCCACCATCCACAACCCTACTGACTCTGTCCAGTGCTCTTCTGACACCATCCTCTGCCATACTGACAATGTTCACTGCTCTACTGACACCATCCTCTGCCCTACTGACAATGTCCACTGCCCTACTGACAATGTCCACTGCTCTACTGACACCATCCACTGCCCTTCTGACACCAACCTCTGCCCTACTGACACCGTCCACTGCTCTACTGACACCATCCACTGCTCTACTGACACCATCCACTGCTCTACTGACACCATACAGTACCCTACTGACAATGTTCACTGCTCTACTGACACCATCCGATGCTCTACTCACACCATCCACTGCACTACTGACACCATCCACTGCTCTACTGACGCCATCCACTGCACTACTGACACCATACAATGCTCTACTGACACCATACAATGCTCTACTGACACCATACAATGCTCTACGAACAACGTCCACTGCTCTACTGATGCCATTCACTTTCCTTCTGACACTGTCCAATGCTCTACTGACACCATCCACTTCTAAGGTAGGCTAAGTTTACATTTTGACAGTTACATTTGTTTTATTATATTTTTCTGCATCTTCCTTACTATTTAGTTAGGCTTTGCTAGTTAATTTCTTGAAAAAAAAAAAAAAGGTGATCTTCGATTTCCTTTATATTGCTCGGCTAGATCTCCATCTTTCAAAGGTTGCCTATGCTTGATGTACACCATTCTAGTATATACTGTATACCTTTCTACTATATACACTGTTCTAGTGTATACACCTGTCTAGTGTGAACCCCCTACTAGTATATACACCTGTCTAGTATACACCCCCTACTAGTATACACACCTGTCTAGTGTGAACCCCCTACTAGTATACACACCTGTCTAGTATATACATCGTTCTAGTATATACCCTATACTAATATATACTCCTGTCTAGTATAAACCCCCTACTAGTATATACACCTGTCTAGTGTGAACCCCCTACTAGTATATACACCTGTCTAGTATAAACCCCCTACTAGTATACACACCTGTCTAGTGTGAACCCCCTACTAGTATACACACCTGTCTAGTATATACATCGTTCTAGTATATACCCTATACTAATATATACTCCTGTCTAGTATAAACCCCCTACTAGTATATACACCTGTCTAGTATAAACCCCCTACTAGTATATACACCTGTCTAGTGTGAACCCCCTACTAGTATATACTCCTGTCTAGTATAAACCCCCTACTAGTATATACACCTGTCTAGTGTGAACCCCCTACTAGTATATACACCTGTCTAGTATAAACCCCCTACTAGTATATACACCTGTCTAGTGTGAACCCCCTACTAGTATATACTCCTGTCTAGTATAAACCCCCTACTAGTATATACACCTGTCTAGTGTGAACCCCCTACTAGTATACACACCTGTCTAGTATACACCCCCTACTAGTATACACACCTGTCTAGTATAAACCCCCTACTAGTATATACACCTGTCTAGTATAAACCCCCTACTAGTATATACACCTGTCTAGTGTGAACCCCCTACTAGTATATACACCTGTCTAGTATAAACCCCCTACTAGTATATACACCTGTCTAGTGTGAACCCCCTACTAGTATATACACCTGTCTAGTATAAACCCCCTACTAGTATATACACCTGTCTAGTATACACCCCCTACTAGTATATACACCTGTCTAGTGTGAACCCCCTACTAGTATATACACCTGTCTAGTGTGAACCCCCTGCTAGTATATACACCTGTCTAGTATACACCCCCTACTAGTATATACACCTGTCTAGTATAAACCCCCTACTAGTATATACACCTGTCTAGTGTGAACCCCCTACTAGTATATACACCTGTCTAGTATACACCCCCTACTAGTATATACACCTGTCTAGTGTGAACCCCTACTAGTATATACACCTGTCTAGTATACACCCCCTACTAGTATACACACCTGTCTAGTATAAACCCCCTACTAGTATATACACCTGTCTAGTATAAACCCCCTACTAGTATATACACCTGTCTAGTGTGAACCCCCTACTAGTATATACACCTGTCTAGTATAAACCCCCTACTAGTATATACACCTGTCTAGTGTGAACCCCCTACTAGTATATACACCTGTCTAGTATAAAACCCCTACTAGTATATACACCTGTCTAGTGTGAACCCCCTACTAGTATATACACCTGTCTAGTATAAACCCCCTACTAGTATATACACCTGTCTAGTATAAACCCCCTACTAGTATATACACCTGTCTAGTATACACCCCCTACTAGTATATACACCTGTCTAGTGTGAACCCCCTACTAGTATATACACCTGTCTAGTGTGAACCCCCTACTAGTATATACACCTGTCTAGTATACACCCCCTACTAGTATATACACCTGTCTAGTATAAACCCCCTACTAGTATATACACCTGTCTAGTGTGAACCCCCTACTAGTATATACACCTGTCTAGTATAAACCCCCTACTAGTATATACACCTGTCTAGTGTGAACCCCACTACTAGTATATACACCTGTCTAGTATAAACCCCCCTACTAGTATATACACCTGTCTAGTGTGAACCCCCTACTAGTTATATACACCTGTCTAGTATAAACCCCCTACTAGTATACACACCTGTCTAGTGTGAACCCCCTACTAGTATATACACCTGTCTAGTGTGAACCCCCTACTAGTATATACACCTGTCTAGTGTGACCCCCTACTAGTATACACACCTGTCTAGTATAAACCCCCTACTAGTATATACACCTGTCTAGTGTGAACCCCTACTAGTATATACACCTGTCTAGTATAAACCCCCTACTAGTATATACACCTGTCTAGTGTGAACCCCCTACTAGTATATACACCTGTCTAGTGTGAACCCCCTACTAGTATATACACCTGTCTAGTGTGAACCCCCTACTAGTATACACACCTGTCTAGTATAAACCCCCTACTAGTATATACACCTGTCTAGTATACACCCCCTACTAGTATATACACCTGTATAGTGTGAACCCCCTACTAGTATATACACCTGTCTAGTATAAACCCCCTACTAGTATATACACCTGTCTAGTATAAACCCCCTACTAGTATACACACCTGTCTAGTATACACCCCCTACTAGTATACACACCTGTCTAGTATAAACCCCCTACTAGTATACACACCTGTCTAGTATAAACCCCCTACTAGTATACACACCTGTCTAGTATACACCCCCTACTAGTATACACACCTGTCTAGTATACACCCCCTATTAGTATATACACCTGTCTAGTATACACCCCCTACTAGTATACACACCTGTCTAGTATAAACCCCCTACTAGTATACACCCCTGTCTAGTATAAACCCCCTACTAGTATACACACCTGTCTAGTATACCACCCCCTACTAGTATACACACCTGTCTAGTATAAACCCCCTACTAGTATACACACCTGTCTAGTATACACCCCCTACTAGTATACACACCTGTCTAGTATACACCCCCTATTAGTATATACACCTGTCTAGTATACACCCCCTACTAGTATACACACCTGTCTAGTATAAACCCCCTACTAGTATACACCCCTGTCTAGTATAAACCCCCTACTAGTATACACACCTGTCTAGTATACACCCCCTACTAGTATACACACCTGTCTAGTACATACACTAGTTTCTTCTTTGGAAATTCTCTAGAAAATCGCGATGACTCTGCAGTCCGCGGCTGGTCGCTCGGAGAGAACAGTATTTCACGCGTTACGCGGAGCGCTCTATCAATCAGCCACAGGTGACGCAACCTTTAAATCAGGTAATTAGATTAATCCGGAGAGCACTTAACCTCCAGCCTGAGCCTCCGGCACCCAGCCCGGGGGGGGGTCATTCTCAAAAAACCAATCCCTGCCATAGTTTGTTTAGTCAATTCGCCACAACTGATAGGATGCTTGTAACGGCAACATTACATCTGTGAACAGAGATCGCCTTCCATTCTGCTCCCGTACAGATGTGATTGGCTGTGTATAGATTTATTGATTGGGATGTATTGATCTGATGCCATTCCTCCTCCGCGTGTCACATGACCAGTGTTGATATATAGGAGGGGATACAAGGGGAAGGAGCTGAGTGCTCTATGTAGACATATTTGATATTTTTTCTTAGAAAAATATTGTGCAGATAGGTCAGCCCCTTATTGCCGACTCCTGTTGGCCCTTTAAGGGGGGTGGAGGCATTTCCTGGGCATGTGATCACTGTGATGATCACTGTGATTGGCTGTCACAGTGATCAGCTGATCAAGACAAGCCTTACCAGATCTTAATCAGACAGATCCGAAGTTTCATTCAGATAAAATGAGCCTCAAAGTTGGCAGCAGATGATCACTATACCGAGGTGTGATGGTGAAGACGATCTCTATACCGAGGTGTGACGGTGAAGACGATCTCTATACCGAGGTGTGACGGTGAAGACGATCTCTATACCGAGGTGTGATGGTGAAGACGATCTCTATACCGAGGTGTGATGGTGAAGACGATCACTATACCGAGGTGTGATGGTGAAGACGATCTCTATACCGAGGTGTGATGGTGAAGACGATCTCTGTACCGAGGTGTGACGGTGAAGTCGATCTCTATACCGAGGTGTGACAGTGAAGACGATCTCTATACCGAGGAGTGACGGTGAAGACGATCTCTATACCGAGGTGTGACGGTGAAGACGATCTCTGTACCGAGGAGTGACGGTGAAGACGATCTCTATACCGAGGTGTGACGGTGAAGTCGATCTCTATACCGAGGTGTGATGGTGAAGACGATCTCTATACCGAGGTGTGATGGTGAAGACGATCTCTATACCGAGGTGTGACGGTGAAGATGATCACTATACCGAGGTGTGATGGTGAAGACGATCCCTATACCGAGGTGTGACGGTGAAGACGATCTCTATACCGAGGTGTGATGGTGAAGACGATCACTATACCGAGGTGTGATGGTGAAGACGATCTCCATACCGAGGTGTGATGGTGAAGACGATCTCCATACCGAGGTGTGATGGTGAAGACGATCTCTATACCGAGGTGTGATGGTGAAGATGATCTCTATACCGAGGTGTGATGGTGAAGATGATCTCTATACCGAGGTGTGACGGTGAAGACGATCTCTATACCGAGGTGTGATGGTGAAGACGATCTCTATACCGAGGTGTGACGGTGAAGACGATCTCTATACCGAGGTGTGACGGTGAAGACGATCTCTATACCGAGGTGTGACGGTGAAGACGATCTCTATACCGAGGTGTGACGGGGAAGACGATCTCTATACCGAGGTGTGACGGGGAAGACGATCTCTATACCGAGGTGTGACGGGGAAGACGATCTCTATACCGAGGTGTGACGGGGAAGACGATCTCTATACCGAGGTGTGACGGGGAAGACGATCTCTGTACCGAGGTGTGACGGTGAAGTCGATCTCTATACCGAGGTGTGACGGTGAAGACGATCTCTATACCGAGGTGTGACGGTGAAGACGATCTCTATACCGAGGTGTGACGGTGAAGACGATCTCTATACCGAGGTGTGACGGTGAAGACGATCTCTATACCGAGGTGTGACGGTGAAGACGATCTCTATACCGAGGTGTGACGGTGAAGACGATCTCTATACCGAGGAGTGACGGTGAAGACGATCTCTATACCGAGGTGTGACGGTGAAGACGATCTCTATACCGAGGTGTGACGGTGAAGACGATCTCTGTACCGAGGTGTGACGGTGAAGACGATCTCTGTACCGAGGTGTGACGCTGAAGACGATCTCTATACCGAGGTGTGATGGTGAAGACGATCTTTATACCGAGGTGTGATGCTGAAGACGATCTCTATACCGAGGTGTGATGGTGAAGACGATCTTTATACCGAGGTGTGATGGTGAAGACGATCTTTATACCGAGGTGTGATGGTGAAGACGATCTTTATACCGAGGTGTGATGGTGAAGACGATCTCTACACCGAGGTGTGATCGTGAAGACGATCTCTATACCGAGGTGTGATGCTGAAGACGATCTCTATACCGAGGTGTGATGGTGAAGACGATCTCTATACCGAGGTGTGATGCTGAAGACGATCTCTATACCGAGGTGTGATGCTGAAGACGATCTTTATACCGAGGTGTGATGGTGAAGACGATCTCTATACCGAGGTGTGATGGTGAAGACGATCTCTACACCGAGGTGTGATGGTGAAGACGATCACTATACCTAGGTGTGATGGTGAAGACGATCACTATACCGAGGTGTGATGGTGAAGACTCACTATACCGAGGTGTGATGGTGAAGATGATCATTATACCGAGGTGTGATGGTGAAAACGATCTCTATACCGAGGTGTGATGGTGAAGACGATCTCTATACCGAGGTGTGATGGTGAAGGTAATCTCTATACCGAGGTGTGATGGTGAAGATGATCTCTATACCGAGGTGTGATGGTGAAGGTAATCTCTATACCGAGGTGTGATGGTGAAGATGATCATTATACCGAGGTGTGACGGTGAAGACGATCTCTATACCGAGGTGTGACGGGGAAGACGATCTCTATACCGAGGTGTGACGGGGAAGACGATCTCTATACCGAGGTGTGACGGGGAAGACGATCTCTATACCGAGGTGTGACGGGGAAGACGATCTCTATACCGAGGTGTGACGGGGAAGACGATCTCTATACCGAGGTGTGACGGTGAAGACGATCTCTATACCGAGGTGTGACGGTGAAGACGATCTCTATACCGAGGTGTGACGGTGAAGACGATCTCTATACCGAGGTGTGACGGTGAAGACGATCTCTATACCGAGGTGTGACGGTGAAGACGATCTCTATACCGAGGTGTGACGGTGAAGACGATCTCTATACCGAGGTGTGACGGTGAAGACGATCTCTATACCGAGGTGTGACGGTGAAGACGATCTCTATACCGAGGTGTGACGGTGAAGACGATCTCTATACCGAGGTGTGACGGGGAAGACGATCTCTATACCGAGGTGTGACGGGGAAGACGATCTCTATACCGAGGTGTGACGGTGAAGACGATCTCTATACCGAGGTGTGACGGTGAAGACGATCTCTATACCGAGGTGTGACGGTGAAGACGATCTCTATACCGAGGTGTGACGGTGAAGACGATCTTTATACCGAGGTGTGATGGTGAAGACGATCTTTATACCGAGGTGTGATGGTGAAGACGATCTTTATACCGAGGTGTGATGGTGAAGACGATCTCTACACCGAGGTGTGATCGTGAAGACGATCACTATACCGAGGTGTGATGGTGAAGACGATCTCTATACCGAGGTGTGATGGTGAAGACGATCTCTATACCGAGGTGTGATGCTGAAGACGATCTCTATACCGAGGTGTGATGGTGAAGACGATCTTTATACCGAGGTGTGATGGTGAAGACGATCTCTATACCGAGGTGTGATGGTGAAGACGATCTTTATACCGAGGTGTGATGGTGAAGACGATCTCTACACCGAGGTGTGATAGTGAAGACGATCACTATACCGAGGTGTGATGGTGAAGACGATCTCTACACCGAGGTGTGATGGTGAAGACGATCACTATACCTAGGTGTGATGGTGAAGACGATCACTATACCGAGGTGTGATGGTGAAGACTCACTATACCGAGGTGTGATGGTGAAGATGATCATTATACCGAGGTGTGATGGTGAAAACGATCTCTATACCGAGGTGTGATGGTGAAGACGATCTCTATACCGAGGTGTGATGGTGAAGGTAATCTCTATACCGAGGTGTGATGGTGAAGATGATCTCTATACCGAGGTGTGATGGTGAAGGTAATCTCTATACCGAGGTGTGATGGTGAAGATGATCATTATAACGAGGTGTGATGGTGAAGATGATCTCTATACCGAGGTGTGATGGTGAAGATGATCTCTATACCGAGGTGTGATGGTGAAGGTAATCTCTATACCGAGGTGTGATGGTGAAGGTAATCTCTATACCGAGGTGTGAGGGTGAAGGTAATCTCTATACCGAGGTGTGAGGGTGAAGACGATCTCTATACCGAGGTATGATGGTGAAGATGATCATTATACCGAGGTGTGATGGTGAAGATGATCTCTATACCGAGGTGTGATGGTGAAGATGATCTCTATACCGAGGTGAGATGGTGAAGGTAATCTCTATACCGAGGTGTGATGGTGAAGATGATCTCTATACCGAGGTGTGATGGTGAAGATGATCTCTATACCGAGGTGTGATGGTGAAGATGATCTCTATACCAAGGGGTGATGATAATCTCTTGCATTTGGAATCTCTTGCTGTGAACCTACATCATGTGTTCAAAGGAGCTGTCCATGCCAGTGAAACAGGCCATTATAAGGCTTCAAAAATGAAACAAATCCATCAGAGAGATCGCAGCAACATTAGGAGTGGTGAAATCAACAGTTTGGTCCATTCTGAGGAAAGAAGAACACACTGGTGAGCTCAGCAACATAAAATGGAATGGACGTCCCTGGAAAACAACAATGGTGGATGATCGCAGGATCCTCTCTATGGTAAAGAAAACCCATTCACAACATCCAGACAAGTGAAGGACACTCTCCAGGAGGTGGGCGTATCATTGTCAAAGTCTACAATCAAGAGAAGACTTCACGAGAGCAAATACCGAGGGTTCACCACAAGGTGCAAACCATTCATAAGCCTGAAGAATAGAAAAGCCAGATTAGACTTTGCCAAAAAAAATCTAAAACAGCCGGACCAGATCTGGAAAAGCATTCTTGGGACGGATGAAACTAAGATGAATTTGTACCAGAATGATGGGAAGAGAAAAGTGTGGAGAAGGCCTGGAACAGCTCATGATCCAAAGCACACAACGCCATCTGTAAAACATGGTGGAGGCAGGGTGATGGCATGGGCGGAGGCAGGGTGATGGCATGGGTGGAGGCAGTGTGATGGCATGGGTGGAGGTAGGGTGATGGCATGGTGGAGGCGGTGTGATGGCATGGGCATGCATGGCTTCCAGTGGCACTGGGTCATTGGTGGTAATTGATGATGTGACAGAAGACAGAAGCAGCCGGATGAATTCTGCCGTGTTTACAGATATACTGTCAGCCCAGATTCAGCCAAATGCAGCAAAGTTGATTGGACGGCGCTTCACAGTACAGATGGACAACGATCCAAAACACTGAAAAAGCAACTCAGGAGCTTGTGAAGGAAAAGAAGTGGAATATTCTGCAATGGCCAAGTCAATCGCCTGATCTCAACCCCATTGAGCATGCATTTCACTTGCTGAAGGCAAAACTAAAGGCAGAAAGACCCACAAAGAACAACTGAAGACAGCTGCAGTTAGAGCCTGGCAAAGCATCAGAAAGGAGGAAACCCAGTCTTTGGTCATGTCCATGGGTTCCAGACTTCAGGCAAAGCATCAGAAAGGAGGAAACCCAGTCTTTGGTCATGTCCATGGGTTCCAGACTTCAGGCAAAGCATCAGAAAGGAGGAAACCCAGTCTTTTGTCATGTCCATGGGTTCCAGACTTCAGGCAAAGCATCAGAAAGGAGGAAACCCAGTCTTTGGTCATGTCCATGGGTTTCAGACTTCAGGCAAAGCATCAGAAAGGAGGAAACCCAGTCTTTGGTCATGTCCATGGGTCCCAGACTTCAGGCAAAGCATCAGAAAGGAGGAAACCCAGTCTTTGGTCATGTCCATGGGTTCCAGACTTCAGGCAAAGCATCAGAAAGGAGCAAACCCAGTCTTTGGTCATGTCCATGGGTTCCAGACTTCATGCAAAGCATCAGAAAGGAGAAAACCCAGTCTTTTGTCATGTCCATGGGTTCCAGACTTCAGGCAAAGCATCAGAAAGGAGGAAACCCAGTCTTTGGTCATGTCCATGGGTTCCAGACTTCAGGCAAAGCATCAGAATGGAGGAAACCCAGTCTTTGGTCATGTCCATGGGTTCCAGACTTCATGCAAAGCATCAGAATGGAGGAAACCCAGTCTTTGGTCATGTCCATGGGTTCCAGACTTCAGGCAAAGCATCAGAAAGGAGGAAACCCAGTCTTTGGTCATGTCCATGGGTTCCAGACTTCAGGCAAAGCATCAGAATGGAGGAAACCCAGTCTTTGGTCATGTCCATGGGTTCCAGACTTCAGTCAAAGCATCAGAAAGGAGGAAACCCAGTCTTTGGTCATGTCCATGGGTTCCAGACTTCAGGCAGTCATTGCCAGTAAAGGATTCTCAACAAAATATTACAAATGAACATTTTATGTATGATTATATTCAACTGTCCAATTACATTTGAGCCCCTGAAAATGGAGGGAACTGTGTATACAAATGGTTGCAGTTCCTAAAATTTGTACTTGATATTTATGTTCAACCCCTGCAAGTCTGCACTTCAAATTCATTTGGATTGTTTCGTTTTAATTTATTCCGGTGGCATACAGAGCCAAGAGTATGAAAACTGTGCCTGTGTCCAAATATATATGGAGCTAACTGTATATGCAATGGAGTTGATTCACGGAAGGTATTCTGGAAGTGCAGTTGCTCCAGGGCTTAGCAAATGAGATCAAGCTTCAGTTTACAGAGAATACTCAATAACAAGCTAAGGAAATAAAAAAATGGCATGGTGGCTTGCACGTGATTGGATGATGGAAGTCAGTAGATGTTCATTGACTAAGCTCTGGAGCCATTGCACTGGCAAAATGCACAGTCTATTTGCCTTTAGTAAATCCACCCCATTGTGTCAAATTATTAGAATTTAAATAAATAAATTATATATATATATATATATATATATATATATATATATATAGTTGCAAGAAAAAGTATGTGAACCCCTTGGGATTACGTGGAGTTTTGCATGAATTGGGCATAAAATGTGCTCTGAACGTCATCTAAGTCACAATTAGAGATGAGCGAATTATTAAAAAATTCGATTCGGCTGATTCGCCGAATTCGCGGAATAAATTCGATTCGAGGCGAATATATTCGCTGCGAATTTAACTTATAAAAAGGGTGTTTCTAGGCTTCAGAGAGCCTTTATATTAGTGCAGAACACTGTACCTTTAATTTAAATGCCCTTGGAGTCTGCTGGGGAAGAGAAATAATACTGTCAGTCAGTATGACATGCAGATGAGTGCCGTCGATCTTAGAATCACCGCACACTTCACTCATTTGGGCAGTCACGGGGCCAAAACCAGGGTGTGGAGCCACAGTGTGGCGGTGGAGGCAGCAGCAATGGGAGGCCATACAGCACCCTATGACAAAATGGAACCCACCAGCAGTGTGAGGAGACCTGAAAGTGGCACATGGCAGAGTGTGGCGATGGAGACAGCAGCAATGGGAGGCCGTACAGGGACCCATGACACACTCTGGACCTGGCAGCAGCATGAGGAGGCGGTACAGGGGCCCATGGCAGATTACGGGCCTGGCAGCAGCAGTGGGCGGGCGGTGGATGCAGCAGTATTCGGAAGCCAAACACAGGCCTCGGTTAAAAAGCGGAAGCCGACAGCAGCGTGAGCAGACGACAGAGGCACATGGCGCAGGGTGGCGGTGGAGGCAGCAGCAATGGAAGGCCATACAGCACCCTATCACAAAATGGAACCCACCAACAGTGTAAGGAGACCTGAAAGTGGCACATGGCAGAGTCTGGCGATGAAGTCAGCAGCAATGGGAGGCCGTACAGGGACCCATGACACACTCTGGACCTGGCAGCAGCAAGAGGAGGCGGTACAGGGGCCCATGGCAGAGTGGCGAAGCGTAAGCAGCTTAAATTGAAGGCCATACAGAGGCCTATGTTAAAAATAATAACATGTTTGGGGCATGATTCATGGCGGATTTAGTCAGTTGTGTCAGGAACTGGTGGTTTGAAATCCAGACTAATCCACGCCTGATTCATTTTCACAAACGTGAGTCTCTCCACACTTTGGGTGGACAGTCGTGTCCTCCGCGGAGTTACAATACCTCCTGCCGCACTAAACACGCGCTCCGATGCCACGCTACTGGCCGGGCATGACAGCCTTTCAAGGGCAAATTCAGCTAGTTGGGGCCAAAGGTCAAGTTTCGTTGCCCAGTAGTCAAGGGGATTTTCTACCTCGGTTGGCAGGGTGCTGTCCAAGTAGGCCCGAGCCTGTTGTTTGAGGTCCTGCTCCAGGTCCACCTGATGCTGCTGCTGCTGCGGCTGGTTAGTAGTTTCCTCACTGCGCTGGTGAAGAAAGCTACTCATCATCGACTGCAGACTGAGGCAGCCGCTGCTGGTGGAGCTGCCACTGCTCCTACCACCCCACCCCTCCCCTGCTGCCATGGCAGCGGAACGCGAGCGCACAGGGCCCACAGTGTCTGAGGATGGACGTTGGCGCAGAAAGGCAGAGACCAACTGACTACATAGGTGGTTTTTATAGTACTTTATTTTGGCCTGCCTCTCAGCAGGTGTGAAAAAGGCCACCATTTTTGAACGGTAGCGAGGGTCCAACAAGGTGGACAGCCAAAAGTCATCCCTCTGTCTGATGGTTATTATTCGGCTGTCGCTACGCAAGCAACCGAGCATGCTATGGGCAAATGTGCCAAGGAATGCGAGGGACTCCCTGCCTCCATCTCCACAGCATACTGCCACGGTGCGTCTGGGTCCTCTGTCTCCTCCTCCTCCTCCTCTACCAGATGCTCCTGCTCCTCCACTCCTGTCCGCTGAGTGGAAAAACCACCCATTTCACTCAATAATTCCTGAGCACCAATGTCCTCCTCTACCTCCTCCTCTTCTTCCTGTCCTGCCCCCACAGGGATCATGTGGCGTTGAGATCTGTGCGCCACGTCTACCGCACCCTGACCAGCCATTGTTAACAGCATTTGTTCCAGGACATGCAACAGAGGAATGACGTCGTTCATCCCATAGTCCTGCCGACTCACGAATAGCGTGGCCTCCTCAAAGGGCCTGAGCAAGCGGCAGGTGTCACGCATGAGCTGCCAATGGCTGACATCTAAGTTACACAGGGGAGTACCTTTATCCGCTTGTAACATCAGGAAATCGGTGATGGCCTTTCGCTGTTCGTAAAGGCGGTCTAACATATGTAGGGTTGAATTCCACCTTGTTGCAACGTCGCAGATCAGGCGATGATGTGGAATTCCGTTCTGCCGCTGCAGCTCAAGGAGGGTGTGCTTTGCGGTGTAGGAATGGCTGAAATGCATGCAAAGTTTACGTGACATTTTAAGGATGTCTTGCAGTGGGATGGTGGATTTTAGGAACCGCTTGACAACCAGATTGAACACGTGAGCCATGCATGGCGCATGGCACAACCTTCCTTGACGCAGAGCAGACACCATGTTCTTTCCGTTGTCGGTCAACATGGTTCCGATTTTCAGTTTGCGCGGAGACAGCCATCTGTCGATTTCTCTGTTCATTACACTCAGAAGTTCCTCCCCTGTGTGACTACGTTCGCCAAGGCATACCAGGTGCAGCACAGCGTGACACCGTTGCGCCCTGCACATGTGATATGCCGGTCGGGTAATGGGACTTGGCACGGGGGTGGCGGCTGAGGACACGGCGGAAGAAGAGGTGGTAGAGGCGGACATCTTTGCTGGACCAAGGACGTGCAAACGTGGAGGCAAAAGCGGCGTGACCTGTCCAAGTTGCTGGTGCGGCTGTGACGGCACCACGTTCACCCAGTGGGCCGTAAATGACATGTACTGTCCCTGACCGTAGTTACAGCTCCACACGTCGGCGCTGCCGTGCACTTTGGCTCAAAGACTGGCCCACCATCTCTTCTACATGTGAATGCAGGGCCGGCACTGCCTTTTTGGCGAAGAAATGCCGGCTTGGCACTCTCCACCGCGGCTCGGCACAAGCCATCATTTCTCGGAAAGGTGCTGAGTCCACCACTTGGAAAGGGAGGGACTGCAGCACCAGCAACTTGGACAGGAGGACGTTCAGCTTCTGCACCGTCGGGTGCGTGCTCGCAAACTGTTGTCTCTTGGAAACGGATTCCAAGAAAGACTGCTGACGGAATCCGTGAAGAGGAGTAGCAGGAGAAGGAGCATCTGAACGAGTGGAAGATGCCAACGAGCGACAACTCCCCTCAGCAGAGGTGTTGGAGCCTTGACTGGCTGATAGAGGGCGATTGACGTCGGGTGACGGAGCAAGTAACGGAGCGGGTGATGGAGCGGGGGCTGGGGCAGGCAGAACCGCCGTATCTTTATCACGGTTTTCCCAGGCCACCGAATGGCGACGCTGCATATGCTGACGCAACGCTGTAGTCCCAACATGGGCCCCCTGGCCACGCTTGACTTTCTGGCCACATAGTCGACATACGGCTACGCTTACTTCCTCGGGCGGCTTGATGAAAAATTGCCACACCGCCGAGTAGGAAACTTTGCCCCCGCTACTCCTCACTGGCTGACTGCTACTTCCTCCGTGCACACCGGCACCACTACTGGCCGTGGTGGTAGGCTGCAGTGGAGCTGGTGCTCTACTCCGTGGCCGTTTGGCTCCACTGACACTGCTGCGACCCTGCTGCCTCCTGGGCAACCCACCGACTGTTTCGCTCGCTGCCAAGCTGCCACCCTCTTCTCCTGATGATGCGGAAGCAATAGCCTGATGACGACGAGGCTGCCAAGTGCGATCAGCCTCATCATCATCAATTAGGGTCTCCGCGTCACTACTAGCCCCCTCGGCTGCGTGTGGGTCAGGAGACAGACCTGTCTCTAGACCGGCTACCGAGCCACTCTCCTCGCCAGTACTTCTTCGCCTGGCTGCTGAAGAGGCGGATGTCTCCCCCCGTTCCTGACCGCCCTCTGTTAGCTCTTCCTCACTGTACAGTGGGGCTGAGCCCACAGCATGCGATACTTCGCTTGGTGAGGGAACACCAAAGGACAGGGGCAGGTAGAGGACACGTGATTTCAGTGGGCTTGCTCCCGGGCCATGCCAACTAACGGTTGTGTCTGACGTACCCACCGACCGTTGGCTGTAGGTGTCAGAGGTGACCTGGGAAGAGGAAGACGACCGAGTCAACCAATCGATGACGGCAGGGTTGTCGGTGGAGACACGACCGCTGGATGACACCGGGAGCACTGGCCTCTGGCTGCGACTAGTGCTGCCTCGACCCCTTCCTCTGCTGCCACGTCTGCTCGCTCCTGAAACATTGCCTCCTCTGCCACTCCTCTGCGTGTTGTCTGACATACTCTTTAATTCAATAAGCACCCCAAACATAAAACAGCATTTAACTCTTTGAACATACAATAGTGGTTGTGAAGCAGAAAGTAACAATTCTGTGTCCCTGAGTAACGATTCTGTGTCCCTGAGTAACGATTCTGTGTCCCTGAGTAACAATTCTGTGTCCCTGAGTAACGATTCTGTGTCCCTGAGTAACAATTCTGTGTCCCTGAGTAACGATTCTGTGTCCCTGAGTAACAATTCTGTGTCCCTGAGTAACGATTCTGTGTCCCTGAGTAACGATTCTGTGTCCCTGAGTAAAAATTCTGTGTCTGTCCCTGAGTAACGATTCTGTGTCCCTGAGTAACAATTCTGTGTCCCTGAGTAACAATTCTGTGTCCCTGAGTAACGATTCTGTGTCCCTGAGTAACGATTCTGTGTCCCTGAGTAACGATTCTGTGTCCCTGAATAACAATTCTGTGTCCCTGAGTAACAATTCTGTGTCCCTCAGTAACGATTCTGTGTCCCTCAGTAACGATTCTGTGTCCCTGAGTAACAATTCTGTGTCCCTGAGTAACAATTCTGTGTCCCTGAGTAACAATTCTGTGTCCCTCAGTAACAATTCTGTGTCTGTCCCTGAGTAACAATTCTGTGTCTGTCCCTGAGTAACAATTCTGTGTCCCTCAGTAACAATTCTGTGTCCCTCAGTAACAATTCTGTGTCCCTCAGTAACAATTCTGTGTCTGTCCCTGAGTAACAATTCTGTGTCCCTCAGTAACAATTCTGTGTCTGTCCCTGAGTAACAATTCTGTGTCCCTGAGTAACAATTCTGTGTCCCTCAGTAACAATTCTGTGTCCCTCAGTAACAATTCTGTGTCTGTCCCTGAGTAACAATTCTGTGTCCCTGAGTAACAATTCTGTGTCCCTCAGTAACAATTCTGTGTCCCTCAGTAACAATTCTGTGTCCCTCAGTAACAATTCTGTGTCTGTCCCTGAGTAACAATTCTGTGTCCCTCAGTAACAATTCTGTGTCCCTCAGTAACAATTCTGTGTCTGTCCCTGAGTAACAATTCTGTGTCCCTGAGTAACAATTCTGTGTCCCTCAGTAACAGTTCTGTGTCCCTCAGTAACAATTCTGTGTCCCTGAGTAACAATTCTGTGTCCCTGAGTAACGATTCTGTGTCCCTCAGTAACAATTCTGTGTCCCTCAGTAACAATTCTGTGTCTGTCCCTGAGTAACAATTCTGTGTCCCTCAGTAACAATTCTGTGTCCCTCAGTAACAATTCTGTGTCCCTCAGTAACAATTCTGTGTCTGTCCCTGAGTAACAATTCTGTGTCTGTCCCTGAGTAACAATTCTGTGTCCCTGAGTAACAATTCTGTGTCCCTCAGTAACAATTCTGTGTCTGTCCCTGAGTAACAATTCTGTGTCCCTGAGTAACAATTCTGTGTCCCTCAGTAACAATTCTGTGTCCCTCAGTAACAATTCTGTGTCCCTCAGTAACAATTCTGTGTCTGTCCCTGAGTAACAATTCTGTGTCCCTGAGTAACAATTCTGTGTCCCTGAGTAACAATTCTGTGTCCCTGAGTAACAATTCTGTGTCCCTGAGTAACAATTCTGTGTCCCTCAGTAACAATTCTGTGTCTGTCCCTGAGTAACAATTCTGTGTCCCTGAGTAACAATTCTGTGTCCCTCAGTAACGATTCTGTGTCCCTCAGTAACGATTCTGTGTCCCTGAGTAACAATTCTGTGTCCCTGAGTAACAATTCTGTGTCCCTGAGTAACGATTCTGTGTCCCTGAGTAACGATTCTGTGTCCCTCAGTAACAATTCTGTGTCCCTGAGTAACAATTCTGTGTCCCTGAGTAACGATTCTGTGTCCCTGAGTAACAATTCTGTGTCCCTGAGTAACGATTCTGTGTCCCTGAGTAACGATTCTGTGTCCCTGAGTAACAATTCTGTGTCTGTCCCTGAGTAACAATTCTGTGTCCCTGAGTAACAATTCTGTGTCCCTGAGTAACAATTCTGTGTCCCTGAGTAACGATTCTGTGTCCCTGAGTAACGATTCTGTGTCCCTGAGTAACGATTCTGTGGCCCTAAAGTCTCTGTGGCCCTAACTCTGTCCCTAATACAGACAGGTCTGTCTCTCTTGAATGACCGGAGGCTAATGGAGAATTCTAAGATGGCCGCGATTTATAGCTCCACCATTACACAGTGCTGGCTGGCTGGCTGCTGATTGGCTAATGCGATCACATGCCATGAATGAATGCATTATGGGTCAGCGCGCCTTGTCTGCGCGCCTTCCCAGAGATCCCCGCTCCGTCGCCACACATGTCGCCGCCATTTTTGGGAAAATTCGATTCGTGCATCCGAAGTTTGCTAATTTTCGGATTCGGCGCGAATCGAATTTTTCCTAATCTTCGAAACGAATTCCACTTCGTCATGTTCGATTCGCTCATCTCTAGTCACAATAATAGAACACAGTCTGCTGAACATAATACTACACAAATATTAGATGTTGCCATGGTTTAATTGCACATAACATGTAAACATTCACAGTGCAGGGAGGAAAAAGTATGTGAGGCCCTAGCTTAATGACTTCTCCCAGAGATAATTGGAGCCAGGAGTGAGCCAACCTTGACTCCAATCAGTGTGATAATATTGGATGTGTTGCTGACAGCTGTCCTGCCCTTAGAAAACACACACCTGTTTTGGGTTTACTGGTTTCAAGAAGCACTGTCTGATGTGAACCATGCCTCGCAGAAAAGAGCTCTCAGAAGACCTACGATCAAGAATTGTTGACTTGCATGAAGCTGGAAAGGGTTACAAAAGTATCTCCTTGAGCCTTGATGTTCATGTGTCCACGGTAAGACAGACTGTCTACAAATGGAGAAAGTTTAGCACTGTTGCTACTCTCCCTAGGCGCGGTTGTCCTGTAAAAATGACTGCAAGAGCACAGCGCAGAATGCTGCATGAGGTAAAGAAGAATCCCAGAGTGTCAGCTAAAGACCTACAGAAATCTCTGGCACATGCTAACATTTTTGTTGACACATCTACAATAAGGAAAACATTAAACAAGAATGGAGTACATGGGAGGACACCACGGAGGAAGCCATTGCTGTCCAAAAAGAAGATTGCAGCACGTTTGAAGTTTGCAAAAGAGCACCTGGATGTTCCACAGCACTACTGGCAAAATATACTGTGGACAGATGAAACCAAGATTGAGTTGTTTGGGAAGAACACACAACACTATGTGTGGAGAAAAAAAAGGCACAGCACACCAACATCAAAACCTCATCCCCACTGTGAAACATGGCGGAGGGAGCATCATGGTTTGGGACTGCTTTGCTGCCTCAGGGCCTGGACGGATTGTTGTCATTGATGGGAAAATGAATTCCAGAGTTGATCAAGACATTTTGCAGGAAAACGTACGACCATCTGTCCGCCAACTGAAGCTCCGCAGAGGATGGGTGATGCAACAGGACAATGACCCAAAGCATACAAGTCATTCAACAAAACAATGGCTGCAACAGCACAGAATACGCCTTCTGGAGTGGCCCAGTCAGAGTTCTGACCTCAACCCCATTGAAATGCTGTGGCATGACCTTAAGAGAGCGATTCACACCAGACATCCCAAGAATATTGCTACACTGAAACAGTTTTGTGAAGAGGAGTGGTCCAAAATGACTCCAGATCGTTGTGCAGGTCTGATCTGCAACTACAGGAAACGTTTGGTTAAGGTTATTGCTGCCAAAGGAAGGACAACCAGTTATTAAGTCCAAAGGTTCACATACTTTTTCCTCCCTGCACTGTGAATGTTTACATGTTATGTGCAATTAAACCATGGCAACATCTAATGTTTGTGTAGTATTATGTTCAGCAGACTGTGTTCTTCTATTGTTGTGACTTAGATGACGTTCAGAGCACATTTTATGCGCAATTCATGCAAAACTCCACGTAATCCCAAGGGGTTCACATACTTTTTCTTGCAACTGTATAAACATACAGGGCTTTTTTTTTCACAAAATAGGCTCAGGAACTTCTTGTCTCCGCCCCCCTACTTACCTCCCAGTGTAGCAATTGTGCACACAGATATGGACACGGTCATCCATCTTGCTCAAGATTCCCCATCTTGTATCATTCTCTCTCCCTCCAATCCCCCTCTCTCAGGAATGTGGTCTGTGTGTATGCTGAGGTCACAAGACATCAGACACAGCTGGATAGCTTCATGGTTATAAACCCCAAATAGTTGGTGCCCAGCATGTCTGTGAGACTCTTGCTTGGAGATGATCGTAAAGCTATAAACCAGTCCTTCACTGGACATGAAAGACATTCCGAGATAGCCGTAAAACATACATCCCATTTAAAAACCACTTTTCATAACTTTAAATAGGGAATACATACAATCGAACAAAGCATATATTCGGATAGCTCAGTTTAATGCGAGTCGCCTGATATCTTACATCCCTAGATTACGTCTACCCGAGAGCAGAAAGCGATATCTCTTTAACCGTCACAGGTAGATATGTCATATGTGATGTCTGGACGTTCAGAATATCCTTCTGCATATTATCCTGCCAGTGGATAGGATGCTGCATGTACCTATGGAAGGTTATTGACCATGGTATAAATGGGTGAGGGATTTGGTCATAGCAGAGTTCCTATACACCCTCCCCAAATCAGGCGATTGGTTCTCTGCTTTAAGGAGACACCCTGCTGGTGGACTAGAAAATAGGCTGTCAGGCCTGAGAGAGACAAGTTGAAGAATTCTCCCTTTTTAACATCAGGAACCAACTTTGGGAGAAATGGCACCCTTTTGCTCAGGACCCTTGAAGCTGCTTAAACCAAGGCTGACGGCAAGTATTCTACATCTCTAAACTTCTTTCTGTTATCTCTCTGTTGTGGTATTGCTCTCTGTATTTATATATATACTGTATATTGGCT